>NW_027460260.1:0-145888 GCF_050947875.1 Dermacentor variabilis
CATATCGTGTGGTTTTGCAGAAAACTGCGTCCGCGTCTACCAAAAGATGCATGCGCATGCTTAAAACGCGTTTTGGCACGAATTCATGCGCGGGTGCTAAAAAGAGCAGCATCGGCATGCTTTTCACGTCGTTTGGTAGAAATCCACGCGCGCGTTCTGCCAAAACCACCATTTGCATGCATATCGTGTGGTTTTGCAGAAAACTGCGTCCGCGTCTACCAAAAGATGCATGCGCATGCTTAAAACGCGTTTTGGCACAAATCCATGTGCGGGTGCTAAAAAGAGCAGCATCGGCATGCTTTTCACGTCGTTTAGTAGAAATCCACGCGCGCGTTCTGCCAAAAGCACCATTTGCATGCATATCGTGTGGTTTTGCAGAAAACTGCGTCCGCGTCTACCAAAAGATGCATGCGCATGCTTAAAACGCGTTTTGGCGCAAATCCATGTGCGGGTGCTAAAAAGAGCAGCATCGGCATGCTTTTCACGTCGTCTGGTAGAAATCCACGCGCGCGTTCTGCCAAAAGCACCATTTGCATGCATATCGTGTGGTTTTGCAGAAAACTGCGTCCGCGTCTACCAAAAGATGCATGTGCATGCTAAAAACGCGTTTTGGCACAAATCGATGTGCGGGTGCTAAAAAGAGCAGCATCGGCATGCTTTTCACGTCGTTTGGTAGAAATCCACGCGCGCGTTCTGCCAAAAGCACCATTTGCATGCATGTCGTGTGGTTTTGCAGAAAACTGCGTCAAAGTCTACCAAAAGATGCATGCGCATGCTTAAAACGCGTTTTGGCACAAATCCATGTGCGGGTGCTAAAAAGAGCAGCACCGGCATGCTTTTCACGTCGTTTTGTGGAAATCCACGCGCGCGTTCTGCCAAAAGCACCATTTGCATGCATATCGTGTGGTTTTGCAGAAAACTGCGTCCGCGTCTACCAAAAGATGCATGCGTATGCTTAAAACGCGTTTTGGCACAAATCCATGTGCGGGTGCTAAAAAGAGCAGCATCGGCATGCTTTTCACGTCGTTTGGTAGAAATCCACGCGCGCGTTCTGCCAAAAAGCACCATTTGCATGCATATCGTGTGGTTTTGCAGAAAACTGCGTCCGCGTCTACCAAAAGATGCATGCGCATGCTTAAAACGCGTTTTGGCACAAATCCATGTGCGGGTGCTAAAAAGAGCAGCATCGGCATGCTTTTCACGTCGTTTGGTAGAAATCCACGCGCGCGTTCTGCCAAAAACACCATTTGCATGCATATCGTGTGGTTTTGCAGAAAACTGCGTCCGCGTCTACCAAAAGATGCATGCGCATGCTTAAAACGCGTTTTGGCACCAATCCATGTGCGGGTGCTAAAAAGAGCAGCATCGGCATACTTTTCACGTCGTTTGGTAGAAATCCACGCGCGCGTTCTGCCAAAAGCACCATTTGCATGCATATCGTGTGGTTTTGCAGAAAACTGCGTCCGCGTCTACCAAAAGATGCATGCGCATGCTTAAAACGCGTTTTGGCACAAATCCATGTGCGGGTGCTAAAAAGAGCAGCATCGGCATGCTTTTCACGTCGTTTGGTAGAAATCCACGCGCGCGTTCTGCCAAAACCACCATTTGCATGCATATCGTGTGGTTTTGCAGAAAACTGCGTCCGCGTCTACCAAAAGATGCATGCGCATGCTTAAAACGCGTTTTGGCACAAATCCATGTGCGGGTGCTAAAAAGAGCAGCATCGGCATGCTTTCCACGTCGTTTGGTAGAAATCCACGCGCGCGTTCTGCCAAAAGCACCATTTGCATGCATATCGTGTGGTTTTGCAGAAAACTGCGTCCGCGTCTACCAAAAGATGCATGTGCATGCTAAAAACGCGTTTTGGCACAAATCCATGTGCGGGTGCTAAAAAGAGCAGCATCGGCATGCTTTTCACGTCGTTTGGTAGAAATCCACGCGCGCGTTCTGCCAAAAGCACCATTTGCATGCATATCGTGTGGTTTTGCAGAAAACTGCGTCCGCGTCTACCAAAAGATGCATGCGCATGCTTAAAACGCGTTTTGGCACAAATCCATGTGCAGGTGCTAAAAAGAGCAGCATCGGCATGCTTTTCACGTCGTTTGGTAGAAATCCACGTGCGCGTTCTGCCAAAAGCACCATTTGCATGCATATCGTGTGGTTTTGCAGAAAACTGCGTCCGCGTCTACCAAAAGATGCATGCGCATGCTTAAAACGCGTTTTGGCACAAATCCATGTGCGGGTGCTAAAAAGAGCAGCATCGGCATGCTTTTCACGTCGTTTCGTAGAAATCCACGCGCGCGTTCTGCCAAAAGCACCATTTGCATGCATATCGTGTGGTTTTGCGGAAAACTGCGTCCGCGTCTACCAAAAGATGCATGTGCATGCTTAAAACGCGTTTTGGCACAAATCCATGTGCGGGTGCTAAAAAGAGCAGCATCGGCATGCTTTTCACGTCGTTTGGTAGAAATCCACGCGCGCGTTCTACCAAAAGCACCATTTGCATGCATATCGTGTGGTTTTGCAGAAAACTGCGTCCGCGTCTACCAAAAGATGCATGCGCATGCTTAAAACGCGTTTTGGCACAAATCCATGTTCGGGTGCTAAAAAGAGCAGCATCGGCATGCTTTTCACGTCGTTTGGTAGAAATCCACGCGCGCGTTCTGCCAAAAGCACCATTTGCATGCATATCGTGTGGTTTTGCAGAAAACTGCGTCCGCGTCTACCAAAAGATGCATGCGCATTGTTCTGATTCCGTGGCACGCGTTGGGGCTGCGGCCACTCCTCAGATAGTTAACGAGTCGCAAACACCAAGAAAATTAAAACTTTATCCTGTGCATTTACATACTCGTAAAAACGCGGTGCTGCCACAGTCGTGCAGCGCGAAAGAACAAAAGAGGCGCCGGTCGCGTAAACAATGCAATCCGAGAGGGAGGAAACGAGAGTGACGGCGCACGGGGAGAAGGAAGAAGAAGGGAGGGGAGAGGAGTCCAATGTTCGCAGACGAAGGCGGCGCCCGGGCGGGAAACTTGAAATGGACACGGGACAGCACACTCCCCGTCTGGTTATACATATAACCACTATATGATGTTTTCAGTCCTCACACGGAATAAGCAGGACTGTCTCGGTCACAGGACGGAGAAACGTCTTGATCACTCCCCGTGTTGCCGTCTTGATTTCCACCTTTCGCACCTTGCCGTCCGCACTCGCGATAACGTTCACAATGAGTCCCATGGGCCACTCGTTGCGGTGAACCTGGCTGTCTCTCAGGAGGACGAGGTCACCTGCCTTGAGACTCCGCATTGGGGTCTGCCACTTGCGACGACTCTGCAGGGTGGTAAGGAACTCGCGTCGCCAGCGGCACCAAAAGACGTCGGCCAGCCACTGAACCTGCCGCCACTGTCGCCGATATATATCTTTGTCATTAAAGACTGGTGGCACTGTGTTGCCGCCGACCTTCTGGGTCAGAAGCGTTGCCGGAGTCAGCACTTCCCAGCACTCGGGGTCCGTTGAGACAGGAACGAGGGGTCGTGAATTTATGATCCCTGAGACTTCTGCCAAGAGGGTTACCAAGACTTCGTGAGTAAGGCGACGAGAGGTATTCTCAAGAAGCATGGAGTCCAAAATTCGCCGTGTGACTCCTATCATCCTTTCCCACACTCCTCCCATGTGAGAAGCATGAGGGGGATTGAACACCCAAGTGCATCCATGGTCTGACAGGAATGTTCCTAGCTTCTCGTGGTCTGGGCCAGTGGTGCTCACCTTTAGTTCGGTGCATGCTCCAACAAAATTTGTCCCGCAATCAGACCTCAGTTGCTTTGCCGGGCCCCTTATGGCAAAGAATCTGCGGAGCGCATTAATAAAACTTGAGGTATCCATGCTCTCGATTACTTCAATATGAACAGCACGGATACTCATGCAAGTGAAGAGTACGGCCCACCGTTTACTGTTGGCCTCACCGCCTCTGGTGCGACGAGACGTGACTTGCCACGGGCCAAATACATCTAGTCCGACATAAGTGAAAGGTGGCTCGGTGCTTAGTCTTTCTGCGGGCAGGTCTGCCATCATCTGCTGTAGCTGCCTTCCTCTGAGCTTGCGACATGTAACACAAATGTGTATATACGAGGCGATGCTACGCTTAGCTCCGACGATCCAGAACCCAGCTGCCCTGACTGCTCCCTCAGTGAAGTGGCGTCCTTGATGTTTGACCTGTTCGTGATAATGCCGCACAACCAGGGTGGTGACATGGTGTCGCCCTGGCATGATGATGGGCTTCTGCTCTTGCTGGTCGAAATGGTTGGCCCTGCCCAGTCGGCCACCGATTCTCAAAAGACCGTCGGAATCAACCCATGGATCCAGTCTCCACAGAGGGCTTGACTTCGGTAGTCGCTTTCCTCGTTGCAAGCTTTTGAACTCCTCTGAAAAGGCTTCCTTCTGGACAGATAGAATAATGGCTGCCTTTGCTCGGGCTAGGTGTTCTGCAGAAGGTCGCACTTGGTGAGATGAGCTGTTACGCGGGCAGTTTGACACGTTTTCAGAAGTGCCCCGAATTTTGTCCACTAGCCGTACGAGCGTTCCAACTGCGCGAGTCAGCGTAATCCAACTTGAGAAGCGCTCGAACCGCTTGCTGCCGAGTTGTTTCACGTCCACACTGGTTGCGAGAACATTTGCCTGGGGCCGCACCTCCGTGTCGGAGTCCGCATCGACCAAGTCGAACTTGCCCTTCAATACCTGCGAGCAGTGTTCTTGACGATACAAAAAGTCCGGGCCTGTCAGCCAGGTCGATCCTGCCATCTGGGCCGCTGGCACAGACCTGGTTCCTAGATCCGCAGGGTTCATGTCAGAAGGAACGTAGTGCCATTGGTCTGGCCGTGTAGAGCTCCTTATGCGTTCCACCCTGTTACTGACATACACAAAAAACCTTCGCGTCTCATTATGTATGTAGCCTAGGACGACCTTGCTGTCAGTATAGAAGTTTACAGCATCAAGTTCCATATCTATTTCACGACCGATGAGTTCTGCTAGCTCCACTGCCAAGACTGCGCCGCACAGTTCAAGCCTTGGGATGGTGTGTTCCGGATGCGGTGCTAGCTTAGCCTTTCCTATGACGAACCCGACATGACACGCACCATCTGGATATGTCACTCTGAGGTACGCCACTGCAGCCACAGCTTTCGTTGATGCGTCGGAGAATATGTGCAGTTCCTTCCACTGTGCGGTAGTGAGTGAGGCAGGGGCATAGGTGCGAGGTATGTCCAGCTGCTCGAGTACTTGCAAGGAGTCTTTCCACACCTCCCAGGCGGCTCTCTTTTCGTCAGGAAGTGGGCAGTCCCAGTCGCATGTCAGAGCGACTAGCTCTCGGAGGAGGGACTTTCCTTGAACGATGACTGGAGCAACAAACCCAAGTGGGTCGTACAGGCTATTTACCACTGACAAGACACCGCGCCGAGTGAATGGCTTTTCTTGGAATAGAGTCGTAAATGTGAAGACATCCTTCTTCAGATTCCAAGAAACTCCCAGACTGCGTTGGATCGGCTGTGAGCCATTGCTCAAGTCAAGATCCTTCAAATCGTTGGCACGGTCTTCTTCTGGAAATGCTTCCAACACTGTAGGGCAGTTAGAGGCTATCTTATGGAGCTTAAGGTTCGATGCGGCCAACATCTGTTGCGTGCGGCGTATTAGGCTGATGGCGTCCTCGTCGTTGTAGAGAGACTTCAACCCATCGTCGACATAGAAATCCCTCTCAATGAACTGCCTGACGTCGCTGCCAAATTTTTTCTCTCCTTCTCGTGCTGTTCTCCGCAGCCCGTACGTTGCAACTGCTGGTGAAGGGCTGTTTCCAAACACATGTACCTTCATTCGGTACTCTACCACGTCACTGTAGATGTTGTTGTTGCGGAACCACAGAAATCTCAGATAATTTCGGTGGTCGTCTCGTACCAGGAAGCAGTAGAACATGTGCTTAATGTCCACAGTAATGGCCACTGGCTCTTTCCGGAATCGGATGAGCACCCCAAGCAGGCTGTTGATCATGTCTGGACCGGTAAGCAGCACACTGTTTAGAGACAGGCCCTTAAACTGTGCACTGGAGTCGAACACGACTCGTGTTTCCCCAGGCTTTCGTGGGTGGCAAACACCAAAGATGGGGAGGTACCAACACTCTTCTCCCTCTCGAACCGGTGGAGCTTCCTCGGCGTGGCCGTTCTTGAACATCTTCTCCATGAAGCTCGCGAATTGTTCCCTCAGTTCCGGCTTTCTCTTCAAGGTCCGTTGGACAGCAGTGAGGCGTGACTCGGCCAAGCACTTGTTATTCGGAAGCCAAGGTCTTGGACAACGAAATGGAAGAGGTGCTACCCAACTGTTGGATTCGTCCCTTGAGAACTCGTCATCCATCAGCTTCAAGAACTTCCTGTCCTCGACGGAAAGGGAAGGTCTGTTGTCATCCTTCGTTGTGTGGAACAGCGTTTCAGCGACCCCATCGCCACAGCGGTCTTTCCTAGCAGCGTTCTGAGCTGGTTGGAAGCAGTTTGTCGACCCTTGCGTGTCAGCGAGCTTCTCCTTGGCAAGAAAATGATTCTGGCATGGCTCGAAAATGGAGGGACGTCCATTTTCAAGGACGTTTGTTTTGAGGTTGCTCACAGAGTCCGGTGGGCGACTTCGACTTATGCAGACATTCCCCACGATGACCCATCCCAGATCCAGTCTCTGAGCAAATGGAGCATCAGCCGGTCCGTTGCGCTGTTGTCGAACCTTGTGTACTCTGAGGATATCTCTCCCGAGGAGAAGTAGAATCTTGGCCTCTGGGTCCAAACGAGGAATGAATTTAGCTACAGCTCTGAGATGGGGGTGATGCGATGCCACTTCCGGTGTTGGAATCTCGTTCCTGTTGTTAGGCATCTCGTTGCACTCGATGAGCGTTGGCAAGGGTAGCTTCACGGAGCCATGAATGTCCTCAATGAGAAAGCCGGATGCTCTTCTTCCTATCGCCTCTGCAGTTCCAGCACATGTCCTTAGAGTGTAGGGGGAACTGTCACCATTGAGCCCGAAAATGTCGAAGAACTCTGTTCTTGCAAGGGACCTGTTGCTCTGGTCGTCTAAGATGGCATACATTTTTTCAGTGTTGTGAGGCTGAGTCGGGTGACTAACTTTCACCGAGCAGATCTTAGAGCAGGATTTGCCACCGCCGCTTTGACCGCAGACCTCCGTACACTTTGATGACACTTCAAGTGCGGAATCTTGGTCTCGGCCTACATCTTCAGAGTCGTGATGAGCTGCAGGAGACTTATGGTTGACATTTCCGGCATGATGTGCTGTGGCATGCCTCTCGCTACCACAATCGTCACATTTGAGAACTGTTTTACAGTCTCTTGCAAAGTGGTCTGTTGAAGCGCAGCACCTGAAGCATATTCCATAATTTTTCAGCAGAGATTTTCGTTCATCCAGCGGTTTTTCTCGGAAAGTACGACACTTCCGGAGGGGGTGAGGCTTCCTGTGCAGAGGACAATACTTGGTTGTATCATGCCACTTTGGTGCGTTTGAGGGCGGATGGTCGGTGCTTGCTTCCCCGTCCGTCAGTTGCACTGAGATGGGCGTTCTTCTCGTGCCGTCATTCGCAGCCCATCTGTCTGCTCTTGGGAGCCTTGAAGGGGTGCCACTTGCAGTGTTGAGTTTGAAGCTAGGATCATTTCTCGTTTTCGCTTGGTCCCTGATAAAGCTGGCAAAGAACGAAAAAGGGGGAAAGGCGACCCGATGATCTCGTTTGTACTTCGATCCTTTCGCTATCCACATGTCTTGCAAGCGCTGCGGCAGTTTTTCTACGATGGGGTTTACCCCTCTTGCCGTGTCCAGATAGGAAAGCCCAGTCAGCTGAGGGTCACATTTTGCAGCCTCAACTTCAAGAAGCAGGTCTCCCAGCTCTCTCAGTTTCTCGGTGTCCTTGTCGGACAGTCTGGGGAAACTTGCGATTCTCCTGAAGATGGCCTCTTCTATAATTTCCGGACGACCATAGCATTCCTCAAGTCTTTCCCAAACTACATCTAACCCGGCTTCGGGGCAGTCGACGTGCACGGAACGCAGCCGCTTCGCATAGCTCGACGACTCGGCACCAAGCCATTTCACGAGAAGATCAAGTTCTTCGCTTGCCGTAACCTCGAGAGTCCGTGTCATTCCCTTGAATGTAGATTTCCACGCCCGGTAGTTCTCAGGGCAGTCGTCAAACTTCGTAAGTGAAGTACTCACAAGGTCGCGTCGAATCAGATACTTTGCCATGGCGGTCAGTTCTGGGGCGTTAGCTTCATCTCCCTGCTGACGAGCAACGTTCTGGGCGATTCCTTGGTTGTGAGCGCTAGGAGTGCATGGAGCGTGGTCTTCAGCTGCTTCATCAACGTTCTGAAAGACGTAATGCTCTCCGCCGTCATGCCGCTGCGATTGCTGGCGCGGGCCAATGCGCACGTGAGCCTGGTCAAGCACGTAGTCAAAGGTACGTTGAGCGCGGTCTTCGGATGCCTCCTCCACAGTCCGACAGATGTGATGCTCCCCGCCGTGCTGATCTACGGCAGCCTCCAGGATCTCTGCTTGTGCTTCCGCGGCGGCCGCTTCTCTATCCAACTGCAACACATGTAACTCGGTGTCTAGCTCGACTTTCTTGCGTTCGATCTCCGCGGCCGCATTTTTCTCTTGTTGTTCGAGTTTGGCCTTTTCCAGTTTCACCGCGGCTTCTTTCTTCATAAGAGAAGCCTGCACTCGCGCCGCGGCGGCCTCCGCTCTTGCTCTGGCGGCGAGCATGCTTGGCGTTGTCGAGGCGGTCGAACGCTCCGAACGGGCTGAGCGCGACGAATGCCGTGACTGCACAGAGCTTGCCATTTTCTCAGAGCATGCGAGACGAGATTGGTCCGGACTCACTTGAGCAGCGGGCGACTTGCGGTCTTGCGACGCCATGCCGTGTGTGGCTGCGAGGCGAAAACGGAGCTTCGCAGCGCGGAGCCAGCGAGCCGAGCCGCCTAAGCCTAGGCGCTTTGGAGACGCGCGTGGGATGCCGACTCGGCGTTCATCGCGTTTTTACTGTTCTGATTCCGTGGCACGCGTTGGGGCTGCGGCCACTCCTCAGATAGTTAACGAGTCGCAAACACCAAGAAAATTAAAACTTTATCCTGTGCATTTACATACTCGTAAAAACGCGGTGCTGCCACAGTCGTGCAGCGCGAAAGAACAAAAGAGGCGCCGGTCGCGTAAACAATGCAATCCGAGAGGGAGGAAACGAGAGTGACGGCGCACGGGGAGAAGGAAGAAGAAGGGAGGGGAGAGGAGTCCAATGTTCGCAGACGAAGGCGGCGCCCGGGCGGGAAACTTGAAATGGACACGGGACAGCACACGCATGCTTAAAACGCGTTTTGGCACCAATCCATGTGCGGGTGCTAAAAAGAGCAGCATCGGCATGCTTTTCACTTCGTTTGGTAGAAATCCACGCGCGCGTTCTGCCAAAAGCACCATTTGCATGCATATCGTGTGGTTTTGCAGAAAACTGCGTCCGCGTCTACCAAAAGATGCATGCGCATGCTTAAAACGCGTTTTGGCACAAATCTATGTGCGGATGTTAAAAAGAGGAGCATCGGCATGCTTTTCACGTCGTTTGGTAGAAATCCACGCGCGCGTTCTGCCAAAAGCACCATTTGCATGCATATCGTGTGGTTTTGCAGAAAACTGCGTCCGCTTCTACCAAAAGATGCATGTGCATGCTAAAAACGCGTTTTGGCACAAATCCATGTGCGGGTGCTAAAAAGAGCAGCATCGGCATGCTTTTCACGTCGTTTGGCAGAAATCCACGCGCGCGTTCTGCCAAAACCACCATTTGCATGCATATCGTGTGGTTTTGCAGACAACTGCGTCCGCGTCTACCAAAAGATGCATGCGCATGCTTAAAACGCGTTTTGGCACAAATCCATGTGCGGGTGCTAAAAGGAGCAGCATCGGCATCCTTTTCACGTCGTTTGGTAGAAATCCACGCGCGCGTTCTGCCAAAAGCACCATTTGCATGACTATCGTGTGGTTTTGCAGAAAACTGCGTCCGCGTCTACCAAAAGATGCATGCGCATGCTTAAAACGCGTTTTGGCACAAATTCATGTGCGGATGTTAAAAGGAGCAGCATCGGCATGCTTTTCACGTCGTTTGGTAGAAATCCACGCGCGCGTTCTGCCAAAACCACCATTTGCATGCATATCGTGTGGTTTTGCAGAAAACTGCGTCCGCGTCTACCAAAAGATGCATGCGCATGCTTAAAACGCGTTTTGGCACAAATCCATGTGCGGGTGCTAAAAAGAGCAGCATCGGCATGCTTTTCCACGTCGTTTGGTAGAAATCCACGCGCGCGTTCTGCCAAAAGCACCATTTGCATGCCTATCGTGTGGTTTTGCAGAAAACTGCGTCCGCGTCTACCAAAAGATGCATGCGCATGCTTAAAACGCGCTTTGGCACAAATCCATGTGCGGATGTTAAAAAGAGCAGCATCGGCATGCTTTTCACGTCGTTTGGTAGAAATCCACGCGCGCGTTCTGCCAAAAGCACCATTTGCATGCATATCGTGTGGTTTTGCAGAAAACTGCGTCCGCGTCTACCAAAAGATGCATGCGCATGCTTAAAACGCGTTTTGGCACCAATCCATGTGCGGGTGCTAAAAAGAGCAGCATCGGCATGCTTTTCACTTCGTTTGGTAGAAATCCACGCGCGCGTTCTGCCAAAAGCACCATTTGCATGCATATCGTGTGGTTTTGCAGAAAACTGCGTCCGCGTCTACCAAAAGATGCATGCGCATGCTTAAAACGCGTTTTGGCACAAATCTATGTGCGGATGTTAAAAAGAGGAGCATCGGCATGCTTTTCACGTCGTTTGGTAGAAATCCACGCGCGCGTTCTGCCAAAAGCACCATTTGCATGCAAATCGTGTGGTTTTGCAGAAAACTGCGTCCGCTTCTACCAAAAGATGCATGTGCATGCTAAAAACGCGTTTTGGCACAAATCCATGTGCGGGTGCTAAAAAGAGCAGCATCGGCATGCTTTTCACGTCGTTTGGCAGAAATCCACGCGCGCGTTCTGCCAAAACCACCATTTGCATGCATATCGTGTGGTTTTGCAGACAACTGCGTCCGCGTCTACCAAAAGATGCATGCGCATGCTTAAAACGCGTTTTGGCACAAATCCATGTGCGGGTGCTAAAAGGAGCAGCATCGGCATCCTTTTCACGTCGTTTGGTAGAAATCCACGCGCGCGTTCTGCCAAAAGCACCATTTGCATGACTATCGTGTGGTTTTGCAGAAAACTGCGTCCGCGTCTACCAAAAGATGCATGCGCATGCTTAAAACGCGTTTTGGCACAAATTCATGTGCGGATGTTAAAAGGAGCAGCATCGGCATGCTTTTCACGTCGTTTGGTAGAAATCCACGCGCGCGTTCTGCCAAAACCACCATTTGCATGCATATCGTGTGGTTTTGCAGAAAACTGCGTCCGCGTCTACCAAAAGATGCATGCGCATGCTTAAAACGCGTTTTGGCACAAATCCATGTGCGGGTGCTAAAAAGAGCAGCATGGGCATGCTTTTCACGTCGTTTGGTAGAAATCCACGCGCGCGTTCTGCCAAAAGCACCATTTGCATGCCTATCGTGTGGTTTTGCAGAAAACTGCGTCCGCGTCTACCAAAAGATGCATGCGCATGCTTAAAACGCGCTTTGGCACAAATCCATGTGCGGATGTTAAAAAGAGCAGCATCGGCATGCTTTTCACGTCGTTTGGTAGAAATCCACGCGCGCGTTCTGCCAAAAGAACCATTTGCATGCATATCGTGTGGTTTTGCAGAAAACTGCGTCCGCGTCTACCAAAAGATGCATGTGTATGCTAAAAACGCGTTTTGGCACAAATCCATGTGCGGGTGCTAAAAAGAGCAGCATCGGCATGCTTTTCACGTCGTTTGGCAGAAATCCACGCGCGCGTTCTGCCAAAACCACCATTTGCATGCATATCGTGTGGTTTTGCAGAAAACTGCGTCCGCGTCTACCAAAAGATGCATGCGCATGCTTAAAACGCGTTTTGGCACAAATCCATGTGCGGGTGCTAAAAGGAGCAGCATCGGCATCCTTTTCACGTCGTTTGGTAGAAATCCACGCGCGCGTTCTGCCAAAAGCACCATTTGCATGCCTATCGTGTGGTTTTGCAGAAAACTGCGTCCGCGTCTACCAAAAGATGCATGCGCATGCTTAAAACGCGTTTTGGCACAAATTCATGTGCGGATGTTAAAAAGAGCAGCATCGGCATGCTTTTCACGTCGTTTGGTAGAAATCCACGCGCGCGTTCTGCCAAAAGCACCATTTGCATGCATATCGTGTGGTTTTGCAGAAAACTGCGTCCGCGTCTACCAAAAGATGCATGCGCATGCTTAAAACGCGTTTTGGCACAAATCCATGTGCGGGTGCTAAAAAGAGCAGCATCGGCATGCTTTTCACGTCGTTTGGTAGAAATCCACGCGCGCGTTCTGCCAAAAGCACCATTTGCATGCATATCGTGTGGTTTTGCAGAAAACTGCGTCCGCGTCTACCAAAAGATGAATGCGCATGCTTAAAACGCGTTTTGGCACAAATCCATGTGCGGATGTTAAAAAGAGCAGCATCGGCATGCTTTTCACGTCGTTTGGTAGAAATCCACGCGCGCGTTCTGCCAAAAGCACCATTTGCATGCATATCGTGTGGTTTTGCAGAAAACTGCGTCCGCGTCTACCAAAAGATGCATGTGCATGCTAAAAACGCGTTTTGGCACAAATCCATGTGCGGGTGCTAAAATGAGCAGCATCGGCATGCTTTTCACGTCGTTTGGTAGAAATCCACGCGCGTGTTCTGCCAAAACCACCATTTGCATGCATATCGTGTGGTTTTGCAGAAAACTGCGTCCGCGTCTACCAAAAGATGCATGCGCATGCTTAAAACGCGTTTTGGCACAAATCCATGTGCGGGTGCTAAAAAGAGCAGCATCGGCATGCTTTTCACGTCGTTTGGTAGAAATCCACGCGCGCGTTCTGCCAAAAGCACCATTTGCATGCCTATCGTGTGGTTTTGCAGAAAACTGCGTCCGCGTCTACCAAAAGATGCATGCGCATGCTTAAAACGCGCTTTGGCACAAATCCATGTGCGGGTGCTAAAAAGAGCAGCATCGGCATGCTTTTCACGTCGTTTGGTAGAAATCCACGCGCGCGTTCTGCCAAAAGCACCATTTGCATGCATATCGTGTGGTTTTGCAGAAAACTGCGTCCGCGTCTACCAAAAGATGCATGTGCATGCTAAAAACGCGTTTTGGCACAAATCCATGTGCGGGTGCTAAAATGAGCAGCATCGGCATGCTTTTCACGTCGTTTGGTAGAAATCCACGCGCGCGTTCTGCCAAAACCACCATTTGCATGCATATCGTGTGGTTTTGCAGAAAACTGCGTCCGCGTCTACCAAAAGATGCATGCGCATGCTTAAAACGCGTTTTGGCACAAATCCATGTGCGGGTGCTAAAAAGAGCAGCATCGGAATGCTTTTCACGTCGTTTGGTAGAAATCCACGCGCGCGTTCTGCCAAAAGCACCATTTGCATGCCTATCGTGTGGTTTTGCAGAAAACTGCGTCCGCGTCTACCAAAATATGCATGCGCATGCTTAAAACGCGCTTTGGCACAAATCCATGTGCGGATGTTAAAAAGAGCAGCATCGGCATGCTTTTCACGTCGTTTGGTAGAAATCCACGCGCGCGTTCTGCCAAAAGCACCATTTGCATGCATATCGTGTGGTTTTGCAGAAAACTGCGTCCGCGTCTACCAAAAGATGCATGTGCATGCTAAAAACGCGTTTTGGCACAAATCCATGTGCGGGTGCTAAAAAGAGCAGCATCGGCATGCTTTTCACGTCGTTTGGCAGAAATCCACGCGCGCGTTCTGCCAAAACCACCATTTGCATGCATATCGTGTGGTTTTGCAGAAAACTGCGTCCGCGTCTACCAAAAGATGCATGCGCATGCTTAAAACGCGTTTTGGCACAAATCCATGTGCGGGTGCTAAAAGGAGCAGCATCGGCATCCTTTTCACGTCGTTTGGTAGAAATCCACGCGCGCGTTCTGCCAAAAGCACCATTTGCATGCCTATCGTGTGGTTTTGCAGAAAACTGCGTCCGCGTCTACCAAAAGATGCATGCGCATGCTTAAAACGCGTTTTGGCACAAATTCATGTGCGGATGTTAAAAAGAGCAGCATCGGCATGCTTTTCACGTCGTTTGGTAGAAATCCACGCGCGCGTTCTGCCAAAAGCGCCATTTGCATGCATATCGTGTGGTTTTGCAGAAAACTGCGTCCGCGTCTACCAAAAGATGCATGCGCATGCTTAAAACGCGTTTTGGCACAAATCCATGTGCGGGTGCTAAAAAGAGCAGCATCGGCATGCTTTTCACGTCGTTTGGTAGAAATCCACGCGCGCGTTCTGCCAAAAGCACCATTTGCATGCCTATCGTGTGGTTTTGCAGAAAACTGCGTCCGCGTCTACCAAAAGATGCATGCGCATGCTTAAAACGCGTTTTGGCACAAATCCATGTGCGGATGTTAAAAAGAGCAGCATCGGCATGCTTTTCACGTCGTTTGGTAGAAATCCACGCGCGCGTTCTGCCAAAAGCACCATTTGCATGCATATCGTGTGGTTTTGCAGAAAACTGCGTCCGCGTCTACCAAAAGATGCATGTGCATGCTAAAAACGCGTTTTGGCACAAATCCATGTGCGGGTGCTAAAATGAGCAGCATCGGCATGCTTTTCACGTCGTTTGGTAGAAATCCACGCGCGCGTTCTGCCAAAACCACCATTTGCATGCATATCGTGTGGTTTTGCAGAAAACTGCGTCCGCGTCTACCAAAAGATGCATGCGCATGCTTAAAACGCGTTTTGGCACAAATCCATGTGCGGGTGCTAAAAAGAGCAGCATCGGCATGCTTTTCACGTCGTTTGGTAGAAATCCACGCGCGCGTTCTGCCAAAAGCACCATTTGCATGCCTATCGTGTGGTTTTGCAGAAAACTGCGTCCGCGTCTACCAAAAGATGCATGCGCATGCTTAAAACGCGTTTTGGCACAAATCCATGTGCGGGTGCTAAAAAGAGCAGCATCGGCATGCTTTTCACGTCGTTTGGTAGAAATCCACGCGTGCGTTCTTCCAAAAGCACCATTTGCGTGCATATCGTGTGGTTTTGCAGAAAACTGCGTCCGCGTCTACCAAAAGATGCATGCGCATGCTTAAAACGCGTTTTGGCACAAATCCATGTGCGGGTGCTAAAAAGAGCAGCATCGGCATGCTTTTCACGTCGTTTGGTAGAAATCCACGCGCGCGTTCTGCCAAAAGCATCATTTGCATCCATATCGTGTGGTTTTGCAGAAAACTGCGTCCGCGTCTACCAAAAGATGCATGCGCATGCTTAAAACGCGTTTTGGCACAAATCCGTGTGCGGATGTTAAAAAGAGCAGCATCGGCATGCTTTTCACGTCGTTTGGTAGAAATCCACGCGCGCGTTCAGCCAAAAGCACCATTTGCATGCCTATCGTGTGGTTTTGCAGAAAACTGCGTCCACGTCTACCAAAAGATGCATGCGCATGCTTAAAACGCGTTTTGGCACAAATCCATGTGCGGGTGCTAAAAAGAGCAGCATCGGCATGCTTTTCACGTCGTTTGGTAGAAATCCACGCGCGCGTTCTGCCAAAAGCACCATTTGCATGCCTATCGTGTGGTTTTGCAGAAAACTGCGTCCGCGTCTACCAAAAGATGCATGCGCATGGTTAAAACGCGTTTTGGCACAAATCCATGTGCGGGTGCTAAAAAGAGCAGCATCGGCATGCTTTTCACGTCGTTTGGTAGAAATCCACGCGCGCGTTCTGCCAAAAGCACCATTTGCATGCATATCGTGTGGTTTTGCAGAAAACTGCGTCCGCGTCTACCAAAAGATGCATGTGCATGCTAAAAACGCGTTTTGGCACAAATCCATGTGCGGGTGCTAAAAAGAGCAGCATCGGCATGCTTTTCACGTCGTTTGGTAGAAATCCACGCGCGCGTTCTGCCAAAAGCATCATTTGCATGCATATCGTGTGGTTTTGCAGAAAACTGCGTCCGCGTCTACCAAAAGATGCATGCGCATGCTTAAAACGCGTTTTGGCACAAATTCATGTGCGGCTGCTAAAAAGAGCAGCATCGGCATGCTTTTCACGTCGTTTGGTAGAAATCCACGCGCGCGTTCTGCCAAAAGCACCATTTGCATGCCTATCGTGTGGTTTTGCAGAAAACTACGTCCGCGTCTACCAAAAGATGCATGCGCATGCTTAAAACGCGTTTATGCACAAATCCATGTGCGGATGTTAAAAAGAGCAGCATCGGCATGCTTTTCACGTCGTTTGGTAGAAATCCACGCGCGCGTTCTGCCAAAAGCACCATTTGCATGCCTATCGTGTGGTTTTGCAGAAAACTGCGTCCGCGTCTACCAAAAGATGCATGCGCATGCTTGAAACGCGTTTTGGCACAAATCCATGGGCGGCTGCTAAAAAGAGCAGCATCGGCATGCTTTTCACGTCGTTTGGTAGAAATCCACGCGCGCGTTCTGCCAAAAGCACCATTTGCATGCCTATCGTGTGGTTTTGCAGAAAACTGCGTCCGCGTCTACCAAAAGATGCATGCGCATGCTTAAAACGCGTTTTGGCACAAATCCATGTGCGGATGTTAAAAAGAGCAGCATCGGCATGCTTTTCACGTCGTTTGGTAGAAATCCACGCGCGCGTTCTGCCAAAAGCACCATTTGCATGCCTATCGTGTGGTTTTGCAGAAAACTGCGTCCGCGTCTACCAAAAGATGCATGCGCATGCTTAAAACGAGTTTTGGCACAAATCCATGTGCGGGTGCTAAAAAGAGCAGCATCGGCATGCTTTTCACGTCGTTTGGTAGAAATCCACGCGCGCGTTCTGCCAAAAGCACCATTTGCATGCATATCGTGTGGTTTTGCAGAAAACTGCGTCCGCCTCTACCAAAAGATGCATGTGCATGCTAAAAACGCGTTTTGGCACAAATCCATGTGCGGGTGCTAAAAAGAGCAGCATCGGCATGCTTTTCACGTCGTTTGGTAGAAATCCACGCGCGCGTTCTGCCAAAAGCACCATTTGCATGCATATCGTGTGGTTTTGCAGAAAACTGCGTCCGCGTCTACCAAAAGATGCATGTGCATGCTAAAAACGCGTTTTGGCACAAATCCATGTGCGGGTGCTAAAAAGAGCAGCATCGGCATGCTTTTCACGTCGTTTGGTAGAAATCCAGGCGCGCGTTCTGCCAAAAGCACCATTTGCATGCATATCGTGAGGTTTTGCAGAAAACTGCGTCCGCGTCTACCAAAAGATGCATGCGCATGCTTAAAACGCGTTTTGGCACAAATCCATGTGCGGGTGCTAAAAAGAGCAGCATCGGCATGCTTTTCACGTCGTTTGGTAGAAATCCACGCGCGCGTTCTGCCAAAATCACCATTTGCATGCCTATCGTGTGGTTTTGCAGAAAACTGCGTCCGCGTCTACCAAAAGATGCATGCGCATGCTTAAAACGCGTTTTGGCACAAATCCATGTGCGGATGGTAAAAAGAGCAGCATCGGCATGCTTTTCACGTCGTTTGGTAGAAATCCACGCGCGCGTTCTGCCAAAAGCACCATTTGCATGCATATCGTGTGGTTTTGCAGAAAACTGCGTCCGCGTCTACCAAAAGATGCATGTGCATGCTTAAAACGCGTTTTGGCACAAATCCATGTGCGGATGTTAAAAAGAGCAGCATCGGCATGCTTTTCACGTCGTTTGGTAGAAATCCACGCGCGCGTTCTGCCAAAAGCACCATTTGCATGCCTATCGTGTGGTTTTGCAGAAAACTGCGTCCGCGTCTACCAAAAGATGCATGTGCATGCTAAAAACGCGTTTTGGCACAAATCCATGTGAGGGTGCTAAAAAGAGCAGCATCGGCATGCTTTTCACGTCGTTTGGTAGAAATCCACGCGCGCGTTCTGCCAAAAGCACCATTTGCATGCATATCGTGTGGTTTTGCAGAAAACTGCGTCCGCGTCTACCAAAAGATGCATGCGCATGCTTAAAACGCGTTTTGGCACAAATCCATGTGCGGGTGCTAAAAAGAGCAGCATCGGCATGCTTTTCACGTCGTTTGGTAGAAATCCACGCGCGCGTTCTGCCAAAAGCACCATTTGCATGCATATCGTGTGGTTTTGCAGAAAACTGCGTCCGCGTCTACCAAAAGATGCATGCGCATGCTTAAAACTCGTTTTGGCACAAATCCATGTGCGGATGTTAAAAAGAGCAGCATCGGCATGCTTTTCACGTCGTTTGGTAGAAATCCACGCGCGCGTTCTGCCAAAAGCACCATTTGCATGCATATCGTGTGGTTTTGCAGAAAACTGCGTCCGCGTCTACCAAAAGATGCATGTGCATGCTAAAAACGCTTTTTGGCACAAATCCATGTGCGGGTGCTAAAAAGAGCAGCATCGGCATGCTTTTCACGTCGTTTGGTAGAAATCCACGCGCGCGTTCTGCCGAAAGCACCATTTGCATGCCTATCGTGTGGTTTTGCAGAAAACTGCGTCCGCGTCTACCAAAAGATGCATGCGCATGCTTAAAACGCGTTTTGGCACAAATCCATGTGCGGGTGCTAAAAAGAGCAGTATCGGCATGCTTTTCACGTCGTTTGGTAGAAATCCACGCGCGCGTTCTGCCAAAAGCACCATTTGCATGCATATCGTGTGGTTTTGCAGAAAACTGCGTCCGCGTCTACCAAAAGATGCATGTGCATGCTTAAAACGCGTTTTGGCACAAATCATTGTGCGGGTGCTAAAAAGAGCAGCATCGGCATGCTTTTCACGTCGTTTGGAAGAAATCCACGCGCGCGTTCTGCCAAAAGCACCATTTGCATGCATATCGTGTGGTTTTGCAGAAAACTGCGTCCGCGTCTACCAAAAAATGCGTGTGCATGCTTAAAACGCGTTTTGGCACAAATCATTGTGCGGGTGCTAAAAAGAGCAGCATCGGCATGCTTTTCACGTCGTTTGGTAGAAATCCACGCGCGCGTTCTGCCAAAAGCACCATTTGCATGCATATCGTGTGGTTTTGCAGAAAACTGCGTCCGCGTCTACCAAAAGATGCATGTGCATGCTTAAAACGCGTTTTGGCACAAATCCATGTGCGGATGTTAAAAAGAGCAGCATCGGCATGCTTTTCACGTCGTTTGGTAGAAATCCACGCGCGCGTTCTGCCAAAAGCACCATTTGCATGCCTATCGTGTGGTTTTGCAGAAAACTGCGTCCGCGTCTACCAAAAGATGCATGTGCATGCTAAAAACGCGTTTTGGCACAAATCCATGTGAGGGTGCTAAAAAGAGCAGCATCGGCATGCTTTTCACGTCGTTTGGTAGAAATCCACGCGCGCGTTCTGCCAAAAGCACCATTTGCATGCATATCGTGTGGTTTTGCAGAAAACTGCGTCCGCGTCTACCAAAAGATGCATGCGCATGCTTAAAACGCGTTTTGGCACAAATCCATGTGCGGGTGCTAAAAAGAGCAGCATCGGCATGCTTTTCACGTCGTTTGGTAGAAATCCACGCGCGCGTTCTGCCAAAAGCACCATTTGCATGCATATCGTGTGGTTTTGCAGAAAACTGCGTCCGCGTCTACCAAAAGATGCATGCGCATGCTTAAAACTCGTTTTGGCACAAATCCATGTGCGGATGTTAAAAAGAGCAGCATCGGCATGCTTTTCACGTCGTTTGGTAGAAATCCACGCGCGCGTTCTGCCAAAAGCACCATTTGCATGCATATCGTGTGGTTTTGCAGAAAACTGCGTCCGCGTCTACCAAAAGATGCATGTGCATGCTAAAAACGCTTTTTGGCACAAATCCATGTGCGGGTGCTAAAAAGAGCAGCATCGGCATGCTTTTCACGTCGTTTGGTAGAAATCCACGCGCGCGTTCTGCCGAAAGCACCATTTGCATGCCTATCGTGTGGTTTTGCAGAAAACTGCGTCCGCGTCTACCAAAAGATGCATGCGCATGCTTAAAACGCGTTTTGGCACAAATCCATGTGCGGGTGCTAAAAAGAGCAGCATCGGCATGGTTTTCACGTCGTTTGGTAGAAATCCACGCGCGCGTTCTGCCAAAAGCACCATTTGCATGCCTATCGTGTGGTTTTGCAGAAAACTGCGTCCGCGTCTACCAAAAGATGCATGCGCATGCTTAAAACGCGTTTTGGCACAAATCCATGTGCGGGTGCTAAAAAGAGCAGCATCGGCATGCTTTTCACGTCGTTTGGTAGAAATCCACGCGCGCGTTCTGCCAAAAGCACCATTTGCATGCATATCGTGTGGTTTTGCAGAAAACTGCGTCCGCGTCTACCAAAAGATGCATGCGCATTCTTAAAACTCGTTTTGGCACAAATCCATGTGCGGGTGCTAAAAAGAGCAGCATCGGCATGCTTTTCACGTCGTTTGGTAGAAATCCACGCGCGCGTTCTGCCAAAAGCACCATTTGCATGCCTATCGTGTGGTTTTGCAGAAAACTGCGTCCGCGTCTACCAAAAGATGCATGCGCATGCTTAAAACGCGTTTTAGCACAAATCCATGTGCGGATGTTAAAAAGAGCAGCATCGGCATGCTTTTCACGTCGTTTGGTAGAAATCCACGCGCGCGTTCTGCCAAAAGCACCATTTGCATGCATATCGTGTGGTTTTGCAGAAAACTGCGTCCGCGTCTACCAAAAGATGCATGTGCATGCTAAAAACGCTTTTTGGCACAAATCCATGTGCGGGTGCTAAAAAGAGCAGCATCGGCATGCTTTTCACGTCGTTTGGTAGAAATCCACGCGCGCGTTCTGCCGAAAGCACCATTTGCATGCCTATCGTGTGGTTTTGCAGAAAACTGCGTCCGCGTCTACCAAAAGATGCATGCGCATGCTTAAAACGCGTTTTGGCACAAATCCATGTGCGGGTGCTAAAAAGAGCAGCATCGGTATGGTTTTCACGTCGTTTGGTAGAAATCCACGCGCGCGTTCTGCCAAAAGCACCATTTGCATGCATATCGTGTGGTTTTGCAGAAAACTGCGTCCGCGTCTACCAAAAGATGCATGTGCATGCTAAAAACGCTTTTTGGCACAAATCCATGTGCGGGTGCTAAAAAGAGCAGCATCGGCATGCTTTTCACGTCGTTTGGTAGAAATCCACGCGCGCGTTCTGCCGAAAGCACCATTTGCATGCCTATCGTGTGGTTTTGCAGAAAACTGCGTCCGCGTCTACCAAAAGATGCATGCGCATGCTTAAAACGCGTTTTGGCACAAATCCATGTGCGGGTGCTAAAAAGAGCAGCATCGGCATGCTTTTCACGTCGTTTGGTAGAAATCCACGCGCGCGTTCTGCCAAAAGCACCATTTGCATGCCTATCGTGTGGTTTTGCAGAAAACTGCGTCCGCGTCTACCAAAAGATGCATGCGCATGCTTAAAACGCGTTTTGGCACAAATCCATGTGCGGATGTTAAAAATAGCAGCATCGGCATGCTTTTCACGTCGTTTGGTAGAAATCCACGCGCGCGTTCTGCCAAAAGCACCATTTGCATGCATATCGTGTGGTTTTGCAGAAAACTGCGTCCGCGTCTACCAAAAGATGCATGTGCATGCTAAAAACGCTTTTTAGCACAAATCCATGTGCGGGTGCTAAAAGAGCAGCATCGGCATGCTTTTCACGTCGTTTGGTAGAAATCCACGCGCGCGTTCTGCCAAAAGCACCATTTGCATGCATATCGTGTGGTTTTGCAGAAAACTGCGTCCGCGTCTACCAAAAGATGCATGCGCATGCTTAAAACGCGTTTTGGCACAAATCCATGTGCGGGTGCTAAAAAGAGCAGCATCGGCATGCTTTTCACGTCGTTTGGTAGAAATCCACGCGCGCGTTCTGCCAAAAGCACCATTTGCATGCCTGTCGTGTGGTTTTGCAGAAAACTGCGTCCGCGTCTACCAAAAGATGCATGCGCATGCTTAAAACGCGTTTTGGCACAAATCCATGTGCGGATGTTAAAAAGAGCAGCATCGGCATGCTTTTCACGTCGTTTGGTAGAAATCCACGCGCGCGTTCTGCCAAAAGCACCATTTGCATGCATATCGTGTGGTTTTGCAGAAAACTGCGTCCGCGTCTACCAAAAGATGCATGTGCATGCTAAAAACGCGTTTTGGCACAAATCCATGTGCGGGTGCTAAAAAGAGCAGCATCGGCATGCTTTTCACGTCGTTTGGTAGAAATCCACGCGCGCGTTCTGCCAAAAGCACCATTTGCATGCATATCGGGTGGTTTTGCAGAAAACTGCGTCCGCGTCTACCAAAAGATGCATGCGCATGCTTAAAACTCGTTTTGGCACAAATCCATGTGCGGGTGCTAAAAAGAGCAGCATCGGCATGCTTTTCACGTCGTTTGGTAGAAATCCACGCGCGCTATCTGCCAAAAGCACCATTTGCATGCCTATCGTGTGGTTTTGCAGAAAACTGCGTCCGCGTCTACCAAAAGATGCATGCGCATGCTTAAAACGCGTTTTGGCACAAATAAATGTGCGGATGTTAAAAAGAGCAGCATCGGCATGCTTTTCACGTCGTTTGGTAGAAATCCACGCGCGCGTTCTGCCAAAAGCACCATTTGCATGCATATCGTGTGGTTTTAGAGAAAACTGCGTCCGCGTCTACCAAAAGATGCATGTGCATGCTAAAAACGCTTTTTGTCACAAATCCATGTGCGGGTGCTAAAAAGAGCAGCATCGGCATGCTTTTCACGTCGTTTGGTAGAAATACACGCGCGCGTTCTGCCGAAAGCACCATTTGCATGCCTATCGTGTGGTTTTGCAGAAAACTGCGTCCGCGTCTACCAAAAGATGCATGCGCATGCTTAAAACGCGTTTTGGCACAAATCCATGTGCGGGTGCTAAAAAGAGCAGCATGGGCATGCTTTTCACGTCGTTTGGTAGAAATCCACGCGCGCGTTCTGCCAAAAGCACCATTTGCATGCCTATCGTGTGGTTTTGCAGAAAACTGCGTCCGCGTCTACCAAAAGATGCATGCGCATGCTTAAAACGCGTTTTGGCACAAATCCATGTGCGGGTGCTAAAAAGAGCAGCATCGGCATACTTTTCACGTCGTTTGGTAGAAATCCACGAGCGCGTTCTGCCAAAGCACCATTTGCATGCATATCGTGTGGTTTTGCAGAAAACTGCGTCCGCGTCTACCAAAAGATGCATGCGCATGCTTAAAACGCGTTTTGGCACAAATCCATGTGCGGGTGCTAAAAAGAGCAGCATCGGCATGCTTTTCACGTCGTTTGGTAGAAATCCACGCGCGCGTTCTGCCGAAAGCACCATTTGCATGCCTATCGTGTGGTTTTGCAGAAAACTGCGTCCGCGTCTACCAAAAGATGCATGCGCATGCTTAAAACGCGTTTTGGCACAAATTCATGTGCGGGTGCTAAAAAGAGCAGCATCGGCATGCTTTTCACGTCGTTTGGTAGAAATCCACGCGCGCGTTCTGCCAAAAGCACCATTTGCATGCCTATCGTGTGGTTTTGCAGAAAACTGCGTCCGCGTCTACCAAAAGATGCATGCGCATGCTTAAACGCGTTTTGGCACAAATCCATGTGCGGATGTTAAAAAGAGCAGCATCGGCATGCTTTTCACGTCGTTTGGTAGAAATCCACGCGCGCGTTCTGCCAAAAGCACCATTTGCATGCATATCGTGTGGTTTTGCAGAAAACTGCGTCCGCGTCTACCAAAAGATGCATGGGCATGCTAAAAACGCTTTTTGGCACAAATCCATGTGCGGGTGCTAAAAAGAGCAGCATCGGCATGCTTTTCACGTCGTTTGGTAGAAATCCACGCGCGCGTTCTGCCGAAAGCACCATTTGCATGCCTATCGTGTGGTTTTGCAGAAAACTGCGTCCGCGTCTACCAAAAGATGCATGCGCATGCTTAAAACGCGTTTTGGCACAAATCCATGTGCGGGTGCTAAAAAGAGCAGCATCGGCATGCTTTTCACGTCCTTTGGTAGAAATCCACGCGCGCGTTCTGCCAAAAGCACCATTTGCATGCCTATCGTGTGGTTTTGCAGAAAACTGCGTCCGCCTCTACCAAAAGATGCATGCGCATGCTTAAAACGCGTTTTGGCACAAATCCATGTGCGGATGTTAAAAAGAGCAGCATCGGCATGCTTTTCACGTCGTTGGGTAGAAATCCACGCGCGCGTTCTGCCAAAAGCACCATTTGCATGCATATCGTGTGGTTTTGCAGAAACTGCGTCCGCGTCTACCAAAAGATGCATGTGCATGCTAAAAACGCTTTTGGCACAAATCCATGTGCGGGTGCTAAAAAGAGCAGCACCGGCATTCTTTTCACGTCGTTTGGTAGAAATCCACGCGCGCGTTCTGCCAAAAGCACCATTTGCATGCACATCGTGTGGTTTTGCAGAAAACTGCGTCCGCGTCTACCAAAAGATGCATGCGCATGCTTAAAACGCGTTTTGGCACAAATCCATGTGCGGGTGCTAAAAAGAGCAGCATCGGCATGCTTTTCACGTCGTTTGGTAGAAATCCACGCGCGCGTTCTGCCAAAAGCATCATTTGCATGCATATCGTGTGGTTTTGCAGAAAACTGCGTCCGCGTCTACCAAAAGATGCATGCGCATGCTTAAAACGCGTTTTGGCACAAATCCATGTGCGGTGCTAAAAAGAGCAGCATCGGCATGCTTTTCACGTCGTTTGGTAGAAATCCACGCGCGCGTTCTGCCAAAAGCACCATTTGCATGCATATCTTGTGGTTTTGCAGAAAACTGTGTCCGCGTCTACCAAAAGATGCATGCGCATGCTTAAAACGCGTTTTGGCACAAATCCATGTGCGGGTGCTAAAAAGAGCAGCATCGGCATGCTTTTCACGTCGTTTGGTAGAAATCCACGCGCGCGTTCTGCCAAAAGCACCATTTGCATGCCTATCGTGTGGTTTTGCAGAAAACTGCGTCCGCGTCTACCAAAAGATGCATGCGCATGCTTAAAACGCGTTTTGGCACAAATCCATGTGCGGATGTTAAAAAGAGCAGCATCGGCATGCTTTTCACGTCGTTTGGTAGAAATCCACGCGCGCGTTCTGCCAAAAGCACCATTTGCATGCATATCGTGTGGTTTTGCAGAAAACTGCGTCCGCGTCTACCAAAAGATGCATGCGCATGCTTAAAACGCGTTTTGGCACAAATCCATGTGCGGGTGCTAAAAAGAGCAGCATCGGCATGCTTTTCACGTCCTTTGGTAGAAATCCACGCGCGCGTTCTGCCAAAGCACCATTTGCATGCCTATCGTGTGGTTTTGCAGAAAACTGCGTCCGCCTCTACCAAAAGATGCATGCGCATGCTTAAAACGCGTTTTGGCACAAATCCATGTGCGGATGGTAAAAAGAGCAGCATCGGCATGCCTTTCACGTCGTTGGGTAGAAATCCACGCTCGCGTTCTGCCAAAAGCACCATTTGCATGCATATCGTGTGGTTTTGCAGAAAACTGCGTCCGCGTCTACCAAAAGATGCATGTGCATGCTAAAAACGCTTTTTGGCACAAATCCATGTGCGGGTGCTAAAAAGAGCAGCATCGGCATGCTTTTCACGTCGTTTGGTAGAAATCCACGCGCGCGTTCTGCCAAAAGCACCATTTGCATGCACATCGTGTGGTTTTGCAGAAAACTGCGTCCGCGTCTACCAAAAGATGCATGCGCATGCTTAAAACGCGTTTTGGCACAAATCCATGTGCGGGTGCTAAAAAGAGCAGCATCGGCATGCTTTTCACGTCGTTTGGTAGAAATCCACGCGCGCGTTCTGCCAAAAGCATCATTTGCATGCATATCGTGTGGTTTTGCAGAAAACTGCGTCCGCGTCTACCAAAAGATGCATGCGCATGCTTAAAACGCGTTTTGGCACAAATCCATGTGCGGGTGCTAAAAAGAGCAGCATCGGCATGCTTTTCACGTCGTTTGGTAGAAATCCACGCGCGCGTTCTGCCAAAAGCACCATTTGCATGCATATCGTGTGGTTTTGCAGAAAACTGCGTCCGCGTCTACCAAAAGATGCATGTGCATGCTAAAAACGCGTTTTGGCACAAATCCATGTGCGGGTGCTAAAAAGAGCAGCATCGGCATGCTTTTCACGTCGTTTGGTAGAAATCCACGCGCGCGTTCTGCCAAAAGCACCATTTGCATGCATATCGTGTGGTTTTGCAGAAAACTGTGTCCGCGTCTACCAAAAGATGCATGCGCATGCTTAAAACGCGTTTTGGCACAAATCCATGTGCGGGTGCTAAAAAGAGCAGCATCGGCATGCTTTTCACGTCGTTTGGTAGAAATCCACGCGCGCGTTCTGCCAAAAGCACCATTTGCATGCCTATCGTGTGGTTTTGCAGAAAACTGCGTCCGCGTCTACCAAAAGATGCATGCGCATGCTTAAAACGCGTTTTGGCACAAATCCATGTGCGGATGTTAAAAAGAGCAGCATCGGCATGCTTTTCACGTCGTTTGGTAGAAATCCACGCGCGCGTTCTGCCAAAAGCACCATTTGCATGCATATCGTGTGGTTTTGCAGAAAACTGCGTCCGCGTCTACCAAAAGATGCATGCGCATGCTTAAAACGCGTTTTGGCACAAATCCATGTGCGGGTGCTAAAAAGAGCAGCATCGGCATGCTTTTCACGTCGTTTGGCAGAAATCCACGAGCGCGTTCTGCCAAAAGCACCATTTGCATGCATATCGTGTGGTTTTGCAGAAAACTGCGTCCGCGTCTACCAAAAGATGCATGCGCATGCTTAAAACGCGTTTTGGCACAAATCCATGTGCGGGTGCTAAAAAGAGCAGCATCGGCATGCTTTTCACGTCGTTTGGTAGAAATCCACGCGCGCGTTCTGCCAAAAGCACCATTTGCATGCCTATCGTGTGGTTTTGCAGAAAACTGCGTCCGCGTCTACCAAAACATGCATGCGCATGCTTAAAACGCGTTTTGGCACAAATCCATGTGCGGATGTTCAAAAGAGCAGCATCGGCATGCTTTTCACGTCGTTTGGTAGAAATCCACGCGCGCGTTCTGCCAAAAGCACCATTTGCATGCATATCGTGTGGTTTTGCAGAAAACTGCGTCCGCGTCTACCAAAAGATGCATGCGCATGCTTAAAACGCGTTTTGGCACAAATCCATGTGCGGGTGCCAAAAAGAGCAGCATCGGCATGCTTTTCACGTCGTTTGGTAGAAATCCACGCGCGCGTTCTGCCAAAAGCACCATTTGCATGCATATCGTGTGGTTTTGCAGAAAACTGCGTCCGCGTCTACCAAAAGATGCATGTGCATGCTAAAAACGCTTTTTGGCACAAATCCATGTGCGGGTGTAAAAAGAGCAGCATCGGCATGCTTTTCACGTCGTTTGGTAGAAATCCACGCGCGCGTTCTGCCGAAAGCACCATTTGCATGCCTATCGTGTGGTTTTGCAGAAAACTGCGTCCGCGTCTACCAAAAGATGCATGCGCATGCTTAAAACGCGTTTTGGCACAAATCCATGTGCGGGTGCTAAAAAGAGCAGCATCGGCATGCTTTTCACGTCGTTTGGTAGAAATCCACGTGCGCGTTCTGCCAAAAGCACCATTTGCATGCATATCGTGTGGTTTTGCAGAAAACTGCGTCCGCGTCTACCAAAACATGCATGCGCATGCTTAAAACGCGTTTTGGCACAAATCCATGTGCGGGTGCTAAAAAGAGCAGCATCGGCATGCTTTTCACGTCCTTTGGTAGAAATCCACGCGCGCGTTCTGCCAAAAGCACCATTTGCATGCCTATCGTGTGGTTTTGCAGAAAACTGCGTCCGCCTCTACCAAAAGATGCATGCGCATGCTTAAAACGCGTTTTGGCACAAATCCATGTGCGGATGTTAAAAAGAGCAGCATCGGCATGCTTTTCACGTCGTTGGGTAGAAATCCACGCGCGCGTTCTGCCAAAAGCACCATTTGCATGCATATCGTGTGGTTTTGCAGAAAACTGCGTCCGCGTCTACCAAAAGATGCATGTGCATGCTAAAAACGCTTTTTGGCACAAATCCATGTGCGGGTGCTAAAAAGAGCAGCATCGGCATGCTTTTCACGTCGTTTGGTAGAAATCCACGCGCGCGTTCTGCCAAAAGCACCATTTGCATGCACATCGTGTGGTTTTGCAGAAAACTGCGTCCGCGTCTACCAAAAGATGCATGCGCATGCTTAAAACGCGTTTTGGCACAAATCCATGTGCGGGTGCTAAAAAGAGCAGCATCGGCATGCTTTTCACGTCGTTTGGTAGAAATCCACGCGCGCGTTCTGCCAAAAGCATCATTTGCATGCATATCGCGTGGTTTTGCAGAAAACTGCGTCCGCGTCTACCAAAAGATGCATGCGCATGCTTAAAACGCGTTTTGGCACAAATCCATGTGCGGGTGCTAAAAAGAGCAGCATCGGCATGCTTTTCACGTCGTTTGGTAGAAATCCACGCGCGCGTTCTGCCAAAAGCACCATTTGCATGCATATCGTGTGGTTTTGCAGAAAACTGCGTCCGCGTCTACCAAAAGATGCATGTGCATGCTAAAAACGCGTTTTGGCACAAATCCATGTGCGGGTGCTAAAAAGAGCAGCATCGGCATGCTTTTCACGTCGTTTGGTAGAAATCCACGCGCGCGTTCTGCCAAAAGCACCATTTGCATGCATATCGTGTGGTTTTGCAGAAAACTGTGTCCGCGTCTACCAAAAGATGCATGCGCATGCTTAAAACGCGTTTTGGCACAAATCCATGTGCGGGTGCTAAAAAGAGCAGCATCGGCATGCTTTTCACGTCGTTTGGTAGAAATCCACGCGCGCGTTCTGCCAAAAGCACCATTTGCATGCCTATCGTGTGGTTTTGCAGAAAACTGCGTCCGCGTCTACCAAAAGATGCATGCGCATGCTTAAAACGCGTTTTGGCACAAATCCATGTGCGGATGTTAAAAAGAGCAGCATCGGCATGCTTTTCACGTCGTTTGGTAGAAATCCACGCGCGCGTTCTGCCAAAAGCACCATTTGCATGCATATCGTGTGGTTTTGCAGAAAACTGCGTCCGCGTCTACCAAAAGATGCATGCGCATGCTTAAAACGCGTTTTGGCACAAATCCATGTGCGGGTGCTAAAAAGAGCAGCATCGGCATGCTTTTCACGTCGTTTGGCAGAAATCCACGAGCGCGTTCTGCAAAAAGCACCATTTGCATGCATATCGTGTGGTTTTGCAGAAAACTGCGTCCGCGTCTACCAAAAGATGCATGCGCATGCTTAAAACGCGTTTTGGCACAAATCCATGTGCGGGTGCTAAAAAGAGCAGCATCGGCATGCTTTTCACGTCGTTTGGTAGAAATCCACGAGCGCGTTCTGCCAAAAGCACCATTTGCATGCCTATCGTGTGGTTTTGCAGAAAACTGCGTCCGGGTCTACCAAAAGATGCATGCGCATGCTTAAAACGCGTTTTGCCGCAAATCCATGTGCGGATGTTAAAAAGAGCAGCATCGGCATGCTTTTCACGTCGTTGGGTAGAAATCCACGCGCGCGTTTTGCCAAAAGCACCATTTGCATGCACATCGTGTGGTTTTGCAGAAAACTGCGTCCGCGTCTACCAAAAGATGCATGCGCATGCTTAAAACGCGTTTTGGCACAAATCCATGTGCGGGTGCTAAAAAGAGCAGCATCGGCATGCTTTTCACGTCGTTTGGCAGAAATCCACGAGCGCGTTCTGCCAAAAGCATCATTTGCATGCATATCGTGTGGTTTTGCAGAAAACTGCGTCCGCGTCTACCAAAAGATGCATGCGCATGCTTAAAACGCGTTTTGGCACAAATCCATGTGCGGGTGCTAAAAAGAGCAGCATCGGCATGCTTTTCACGTCGTTTGGTAGAAATCGATGCGCGCGTTCTGCCAAAAGCACCATTTGCATGCCTATCGTGTGGTTTTGCAGAAAACTGCGTCCGCGTCTACCAAAACATGCATGCGCATGCTTAAAACGCGTTTTGGCACAAATCCATGTGCGGATGTTAAAAAGAGCAGCATCGGCATGCTTTTCACGTCGTTTGGTAGAAATCCACGCGCGCGTTCTGCCGAAAGCACCATTTGCATGCCTATCGTGTGGTTTTGCAGAAAACTGCGTCCGCGTCTACCAAAAGATGCATGCGCATGCTTAAAACGCGTTTTGGCACAAATCCATGTGCGGGTGCTAAAAAGAGCAGCATCGGCATGCTTTTCACGTCGTTTGGTAGAAATCCACGCGCGCGTTCTGCCAAAAGCACCATTTGCATGCATATCGTGTGGTTTTGCAGAAAACTGCGTCCGCGTCTACCAAAAGATGCATGCGCATGCTTAAAACGCGTTTTGGCACAAATCCATGTGCGGGTGCTAAAAAGAGCAGCATCGGCATGTTTTCACGTCCTTTGGTAGAAATCCACGCGCGCGTTCTGCCAAAGGCACCATTTGCATGCCTATCGTGTGGTTTTGCAGAAAACTGCGTCCGCGTCTACCAAAAGATGCATGCACATGCTTAAAACGCGTTTTGGCACAAATCCATGTGCGGATGTTAAAAAGAGCAGCATCGGCATGCTTTTCACGTCGTTGGGTAGAAATCCACGCGCGCGTTCTGCCAAAAGCACCATTTGCATGCATATCGTGTGGTTTTGCAGAAAACTGCGTCCGCGTCTACCAAAAGATGCATGTGCATGCTAAAAACGCTTTTTGGCACAAATCCATGTGCGGGTGCTAAAAAGAGCAGCATCGGCATGCTTTTCACGTCGTTTGGTAGAAATCCACGCGCGCGTTCTGCCAAAAGCACCATTTGCATGCACATCGTGTGGTTTTGCAGAAAACTGCGTCCGCGTCTACCAAAAGATGCATGCGCATGCTTAAAACGCGTTTTGGCACAAATCCATGTGCGGGTGCTAAAAAGAGCAGCATCGGCATGCTTTTCACGTCGTTTGGTAGAAATCCATGCGCGCGTTCTGCCAAAAGCACCATTTGCATGCCTATCGTGTGGTTTTGCAGAAAACTGCGTCCGCGTCTACCAAAACATGCATGCGCATGCTTAAAACGCGTTTTGGCACAAATCCATGTGCGGATGTTAAAAAGAGCAGCATCGGCATGCTTTTCACGTCGTTTGGTAGAAATCCACGCGCGCGTTCTGCCGAAAGCACCATTTGCATGCCTATCGTGTGGTTTTGCAGAAAACTGCGTCCGCGTCTACCAAAAGATGCATGCGCATGCTTAAAACGCGTTTTGGCACAAATCCATGTGCGGGTGCTAAAAAGAGCAGCATCGGCATGCTTTTCACGTCGTTTGGTAGAAATCCACGCGCGCGTTCTGCCAAAAGCACCATTTGCATGCATATCGTGTGGTTTTGCAGAAAACTGCGTCCGCGTCTACCAAAAGATGCATGCGCATGCTTAAAACGCGTTTTGGCACAAATCCATGTGCGGGTGCTAAAAAGAGCAGCATCGGCATGCTTTTCACGTCGTTTGGTAGAAATCCACGCGCGCGTTCTGCCAAAAGCATCATTTGCATGCATATCGTGTGGTTTTGCAGAAAACTGCGTCCGCGTCTACCAAAAGATGCATGCGCATGCTTAAAACGCGTTTTGGCACAAATCCATGTGCGGGTGCTAAAAAGAGCAGCATCGGCATGCTTTTCACGTCGTTTGGTAGAAATCCACGCGCGCGTTCTGCCAAAAGCACCATTTGCATGCATATCGTGTGGTTTTGCAGAAAACTGCGTCCGCGTCTACCAAAAGATGCATGTGCATGCTAAAAACGCGTTTTGGCACAAATCCATGTGCGGGTGCTAAAAAGAGCAGCATCGGCATGCTTTTCACGTCGTTTGGTAGAAATCCACGCGCGCGTTCTGCCAAAAGCACCATTTGCATGCATATCGTGTGGTTTTGCAGAAAACTGTGTCCGCGTCTACCAAAAGATGCATGCGCATGCTTAAAACGCGTTTTGGCACAAATCCATGTGCGGGTGCTAAAAAGAGCAGCATCGGCATGCTTTTCACGTCGTTTGGTAGAAATCCACGCGCGCGTTCTGCCAAAAGCACCATTTGCATGCCTATCGTGTGGTTTTGCAGAAAACTGCGTCCGCGTCTACCAAAAGATGCATGCGCATGCTTAAAACGCGTTTTGGCACAAATCCATGTGCGGATGTTAAAAAGAGCAGCATCGGCATGCTTTTCACGTCGTTTGGTAGAAATCCACGCGCGCGTTCTGCCAAAAGCACCATTTGCATGCATATCGTGTGGTTTTGCAGAAAACTGCGTCCGCGTCTACCAAAAGATGCATGCGCACGCTTAAAACGCGTTTTGGCACAAATCCATGTGCGGGTGCTAAAAAGAGCAGCATCGGCATGCTTTTCACGTCGTTTGGCAGAAATCCACGAGCGCATTCTGCCAAAAGCACCATTTGCATGCATATCGTGTGGTTTTGCAGAAAACTGCGTCCGCGTCTACCAAAAGATGCATGCGCATGCTTAAAACGCGTTTTGGCACAAATCCATGTGCGGGTGCTAAAAAGAGCAGCATCGGCATGCTTTTCACGTCGTTTGGTAGAAATCCACGCGCGCGTTCTGCCAAAAGCACCATTTGCATGCCTATCGTGTGGTTTTGCAGAAAACTGCGTCCGCGTCTACCAAAACATGCATGCGCATGCTTAAAACGCGTTTTGGCACAAATCCATGTGCGGATGTTAAAAAGAGCAGCATCGGCATGCTTTTCACGTCGTTTGGTAGAAATGCACGCGCGCGTTCTGCCAAAAGCACCATTTGCATGCATATCGTGTGGTTTTGCAGAAAACTGTGTCCGCGTCTACCAAAAGATGCATGCGCATGCTTAAAACGCGTTTTGGCACAAATCCATGTGCGGGTGCTAAAAAGAGCAGCATTGGCATGCTTTTCACGTCGTTTGGTAGAAATCCACGCGCGCGTTCTGCCAAAAGCACCATTTGCATGCCTATCGTGTGGTTTTGCAGAAAACTGCGTCCGCGTCTACCAAAAGATGCATGCGCATGCTTAAAACGCGTTTTGGCACAAATCCATGTGCGGATGTTAAAAAGAGCAGCATCGGCATGCTTTTCACGTCGTTTGGTAGAAATCCACGCGCGCGTTCTGCCAAAAGCACCATTTGCATGCATATCGTGTGGTTTTGCAGAAAACTGCGTCCGCGTCTACCAAAAGATGCATGCGCATGCTTAAAACGCGTTTTGGCACAAATCCATGTGCGGGTGCTAAAAAGAGCAGCATCGGCATGCTTTTCACGTCGTTTGGCAGAAATCCACGAGCGCGTTCTGCAAAAAGCACCATTTGCATGCATATCGTGTGGTTTTGCAGAAAACTGCGTCCGCGTCTACCAAAAGATGCATGCGCATGCTTAAAACGCGTTTTGGCACAAATCCATGTGCGGGTGCTAAAAAGAGCAGCATCGGCATGCTTTTCACGTCGTTTGGTAGAAATCCACGAGCGCGTTCTGCCAAAAGCACCATTTGCATGCCTATCGTGTGGTTTTGCAGAAAACTGCGTCCGCGTCTACCAAAAGATGCATGCGCATGCTTAAAACGCGTTTTGGCGCAAATCCATGTGCGGATGTTAAAAAGAGCAGCATCGGCATGCTTTTCACGTCGTTGGGTAGAAATCCACGCGCGCGTTTTGCCAAAAGCACCATTTGCATGTACATCGTGTGGTTTTGCAGAAAACTGCGTCCGCGTCTACCAAAAGATGCATGCGCATGCTTAAAACGCGTTTTGGCACAAATCCATGTGCGGGTGCTAAAAAGAGCAGCATCGGCATGCTTTTCACGTCGTTTGGCAGAAATCCACGAGCGCGTTCTGCCAAAAGCATCATTTGCATGCATATCGTGTGGTTTTGCAGAAAACTGCGTCCGCGTCTACCAAAAGATGCATGCGCATGCTTAAAACGCGTTTTGGCACAAATCCATGTGCGGGTGCTAAAAAGAGCAGCATCGGCATGCTTTTCACGTCGTTTGGTAGAAATCCACGCGCGCGTTCTGCCAAAAGCACCATTTGCATGCCTATCGTGTGGTTTTGCAGAAAACTGCGTCCGCGTCTACCAAAACATGCATGCGCATGCTTAAAACGCGTTTTGGCACAAATCCATGTGCGGATGTTAAAAAGAGCAGCATCGGCATGCTTTTCACGTCGTTTGGTAGAAATGCACGCGCGCGTTCTGCCAAAAGCACCATTTGCATGCATATCGTGTGGTTTTGCAGAAAACTGTGTCCGCGTCTACCAAAAGATGCATGCGCATGCTTAAAACGCGTTTTGGCACAAATCCATGTGCGGGTGCTAAAAAGAGCAGCATCGGCATGCTTTTCACGTCGTTTGGTAGAAATCCACGCGCGCGTTCTGCCAAAAGCACCATTTGCATGCCTATCGTGTGGTTTTGCAGAAAACTGCGTCCGCGTCTACCAAAAGATGCATGCGCATGCTTAAAACGCGTTTTGGCACAAATCCATGTGCGGATGTTAAAAAGAGCAGCATCGGCATGCTTTTCACGTCGTTTGGTAGAAATCCACGCGCGCGTTCTGCCAAAAGCACCATTTGCATGCATATCGTGTGGTTTTGCAGAAAACTGCGTCCGCGTCTACCAAAAGATGCATGCGCATGCTTAAAACGCGTTTTGGCACAAATCCATGTGCGGGTGCTAAAAAGAGCAGCATCGGCATGCTTTTCACGTCGTTTGGCAGAAATCCACGAGCGCGTTCTGCAAAAAGCACCATTTGCATGCATATCGTGTGGTTTTGCAGAAAACTGCGTCCGCGTCTACCAAAAGATGCATGCGCATGCTTAAAACGCGTTTTGGCACAAATCCATGTGCGGGTGCTAAAAAGAGCAGCATCGGCATGCTTTTCACGTCGTTTGGTAGAAATCCACGAGCGCGTTCTGCCAAAAGCACCATTTGCATGCCTATCGTGTGGTTTTGCAGAAAACTGCGTCCGCGTCTACCAAAAGATGCATGCGCATGCTTAAAACGCGTTTTGGCGCAAATCCATGTGCGGATGTTAAAAAGAGCAGCATCGGCATGCTTTTCACGTCGTTGGGTAGAAATCCACGCGCGCGTTTTGCCAAAAGCACCATTTGCATGTACATCGTGTGGTTTTGCAGAAAACTGCGTCCGCGTCTACCAAAAGATGCATGCGCATGCTTAAAACGCGTTTTGGCACAAATCCATGTGCGGGTGCTAAAAAGAGCAGCATCGGCATGCTTTTCACGTCGTTTGGCAGAAATCCACGAGCGCGTTCTGCCAAAAGCATCATTTGCATGCATATCGTGTGGTTTTGCAGAAAACTGCGTCCGCGTCTACCAAAAGATGCATGCGCATGCTTAAAACGCGTTTTGGCACAAATCCATGTGCGGGTGCTAAAAAGAGCAGCATCGGCATGCTTTTCACGTCGTTTGGTAGAAATCCACGCGCGCGTTCTGCCAAAAGCACCATTTGCATGCCTATCGTGTGGTTTTGCAGAAAACTGCGTCCGCGTCTACCAAAACATGCATGCGCATGCTTAAAACGCGTTTTGGCACAAATCCATGTGCGGATGTTAAAAAGAGCAGCATCGGCATGCTTTTCACGTCGTTTGGTAGAAATCCACGCGCGCGTTCTGCCGAAAGCACCATTTGCATGCCTATCGTGTGGTTTTGCAGAAAACTGCGTCCGCGTCTACCAAAAGATGCATGCGCATGCTTAAAACGCGTTTTGGCACAAATCCATGTGCGGGTGCTAAAAAGAGCAGCATCGGCATGCTTTTCACGTCGTTTGGTAGAAATCCACGCGCGCGTTCTGCCAAAAGCACCATTTGCATGCATATCGTGTGGTTTTGCAGAAAACTGCGTCCGCGTCTACCAAAAGATGCATGCGCATGCTTAAAACGCGTTTTGGCACAAATCCATGTGCGGGTGCTAAAAAGAGCAGCATCGGCATGTTTTCACGTCCTTTGGTAGAAATCCACGCGCGCGTTCTGCCAAAGGCACCATTTGCATGCCTATCGTGTGGTTTTGCAGAAAACTGCGTCCGCGTCTACCAAAAGATGCATGTGCATGCTAAAAACGCTTTTTGGCACAAATCCATGTGCGGGTGCTAAAAAGAGCAGCATCGGCATGCTTTTCACGTCGTTTGGTAGAAATCCACGCGCGCGTTCTGCCAAAAGCACCATTTGCATGCACATCGTGTGGTTTTGCAGAAAACTGCGTCCGCGTCTACCAAAAGATGCATGCGCATGCTTAAAACGCGTTTAGGCACAAATCCATGTGCGGGTGCTAAAAAGAGCAGCATCGGCATGCTTTTCACGTCGTTTGGTAGAAATCCACGCGCGCGTTCTGCCAAAAGCACCATTTGCATGCCTATCATGTGGTTTTGCAGAAAACTGCGTCCGCGTCTTCCAAAAGATGCATGCGCATGCTTAAAACGCGTTTTGGCACAAATCCATGTGCGGATGTTAAAAAGAGCAGCATCGGCATGCTTTTCACGTCGTTTGGTAGAAATCCACGCGCGCGTTCTGCCAAAAGCACCATTTGCATGCCTATCGTGTGGTTTTGCAGAAAACAGCGTCCGCGTCTACCAAAAGATGCATGCGCATGCTTAAAACGCGTTTTGGCACAAATCCATGTGCGGGTGCTAAAAAGAGCAGCATCGGCATGCTTTTCACGTCGTTTGGTAGAAATCCACGCGCGCGTTCTGCCAAAAGCACCATTTGCATGCACATCGTGTGGTTTTGCAGAAAACTGCGTCCGCGTCTACCAAAAGATGCATGCGCATGCTTAAAACGCGTTTTGGCACAAATCCATGTGCGGGTGCTAAAAAGAGCAGCATCGGCATGCTTTTCACGTCGTTTGGTAGAAATCCACGCGCGCGTTCTGCCAAAAGCATCATTTGCATGCATATCGTGTGGTTTTGCAGAAAACTGCGTCCGCGTCTACCAAAAGATGCATGCGCATGCTTAAAACGCGTTTTGGCACAAATCCATGTGCGGGTGCTAAAAAGAGCAGCATCGGCATGCTTTTCACGTCGTTTGGTAGAAATCCACGCGCGCGTTCTGCCAAAAGCACCATTTGCATGCATATCGTGTGGTTTTGCAGAAAACTGCGTCCGCGTCTACCAAAAGATGCATGTGCATGCTAAAAACGCGTTTTGGCACAAATCCATGTGCGGGTGCTAAAAAGAGCAGCATCGGCATGCTTTTCACGTCGTTTGGTAGAAATCCACGCGCGCGTTCTGCCAAAAGCACCATTTGCATGCATATCGTGTGGTTTTGCAGAAAACTGTGTCCGCGTCTACCAAAAGATGCATGCGCATGCTTAAAACGCGTTTTGGCACAAATCCATGTGCGGGTGCTAAAAAGAGCAGCATCGGCATGCTTTTCACGTCGTTTGGTAGAAATCCACGCGCGCGTTCTGCCAAAAGCACCATTTGCATGCCTATCGTGTGGTTTTGCAGAAAACTGCGTCCGCGTCTACCAAAAGATGCATGCGCATGCTTAAAACGCGTTTTGGCACAAATCCATGTGCGGATGTTAAAAAGAGCAGCATCGGCATGCTTTTCACGTCGTTTGGTAGAAATCCACGCGCGCGTTCTGCCAAAAGCACCATTTGCATGCATATCGTGTGGTTTTGCAGAAAACTGCGTCCGCGTCTACCAAAAGATGCATGCGCACGCTTAAAACGCGTTTTGGCACAAATCCATGTGCGGGTGCTAAAAAGAGCAGCATCGGCATGCTTTTCACGTCGTTTGGCAGAAATCCACGAGCGCATTCTGCCAAAAGCACCATTTGCATGCATATCGTGTGGTTTTGCAGAAAACTGCGTCCGCGTCTACCAAAAGATGCATGCGCATGCTTAAAACGCGTTTTGGCACAAATCCATGTGCGGGTGCTAAAAAGAGCAGCATCGGCATGCTTTTCACGTCGTTTGGTAGAAATCCACGCGCGCGTTCTGCCAAAAGCACCATTTGCATGCCTATCGTGTGGTTTTGCAGAAAACTGCGTCCGCGTCTACCAAAACATGCATGCGCATGCTTAAAACGCGTTTTGGCACAAATCCATGTGCGGATGTTAAAAAGAGCAGCATCGGCATGCTTTTCACGTCGTTTGGTAGAAATGCACGCGCGCGTTCTGCCAAAAGCACCATTTGCATGCATATCGTGTGGTTTTGCAGAAAACTGTGTCCGCGTCTACCAAAAGATGCATGCGCATGCTTAAAACGCGTTTTGGCACAAATCCATGTGCGGGTGCTAAAAAGAGCAGCATCGGCATGCTTTTCACGTCGTTTGGTAGAAATCCACGCGCGCGTTCTGCCAAAAGCACCATTTGCATGCCTATCGTGTGGTTTTGCAGAAAACTGCGTCCGCGTCTACCAAAAGATGCATGCGCATGCTTAAAACGCGTTTTGGCACAAATCCATGTGCGGATGTTAAAAAGAGCAGCATCGGCATGCTTTTCACGTCGTTTGGTAGAAATCCACGCGCGCGTTCTGCCAAAAGCACCATTTGCATGCATATCGTGTGGTTTTGCAGAAACTGCGTCCGCGTCTACCAAAAGATGCATGCGCATGCTTAAAACGCGTTTTGGCACAAATCCATGTGCGGGTGCTAAAAAGAGCAGCATCGGCATGCTTTTCACGTCGTTTGGCAGAAATCCACGAGCGCGTTCTGCAAAAAGCACCATTTGCATGCATATCGTGTGGTTTTGCAGAAAACTGCGTCCGCGTCTACCAAAAGATGCATGCGCATGCTTAAAACGCGTTTTGGCACAAATCCATGTGCGGGTGCTAAAAAGAGCAGCATCGGCATGCTTTTCACGTCGTTTGGTAGAAATCCACGAGCGCGTTCTGCCAAAAGCACCATTTGCATGCCTATCGTGTGGTTTTGCAGAAAACTGCGTCCGCGTCTACCAAAAGATGCATGCGCATGCTTAAAACGCGTTTTGGCGCAAATCCATGTGCGGATGTTAAAAAGAGCAGCATCGGCATGCTTTTCACGTCGTTGGGTAGAAATCCACGCGCGCGTTTTGCCAAAAGCACCATTTGCATGTACATCGTGTGGTTTTGCAGAAAACTGCGTCCGCGTCTACCAAAAGATGCATGCGCATGCTTAAAACGCGTTTTGGCACAAATCCATGTGCGGGTGCTAAAAAGAGCAGCATCGGCATGCTTTTCACGTCGTTTGGCAGAAATCCACGAGCGCGTTCTGCCAAAAGCATCATTTGCATGCATATCGTGTGGTTTTGCAGAAAACTGCGTCCGCGTCTACCAAAAGATGCATGCGCATGCTTAAAACGCGTTTTGGCACAAATCCATGTGCGGGTGCTAAAAAGAGCAGCATCGGCATGCTTTTCACGTCGTTTGGTAGAAATCCACGCGCGCGTTCTGCCAAAAGCACCATTTGCATGCCTATCGTGTGGTTTTGCAGAAAACTGCGTCCGCGTCTACCAAAACATGCATGCGCATGCTTAAAACGCGTTTTGGCACAAATCCATGTGCGGATGTTAAAAAGAGCAGCATCGGCATGCTTTTCACGTCGTTTGGTAGAAATCCACGCGCGCGTTCTGCCGAAAGCACCATTTGCATGCCTATCGTGTGGTTTTGCAGAAAACTGCGTCCGCGTCTACCAAAAGATGCATGCGCATGCTTAAAACGCGTTTTGGCACAAATCCATGTGCGGGTGCTAAAAAGAGCAGCATCGGCATGCTTTTCACGTCGTTTGGTAGAAATCCACGCGCGCGTTCTGCCAAAAGCACCATTTGCATGCATATCGTGTGGTTTTGCAGAAAACTGCGTCCGCGTCTACCAAAAGATGCATGCGCATGCTTAAAACGCGTTTTGGCACAAATCCATGTGCGGGTGCTAAAAAGAGCAGCATCGGCATGTTTTCACGTCCTTTGGTAGAAATCCACGCGCGCGTTCTGCCAAAGGCACCATTTGCATGCCTATCGTGTGGTTTTGCAGAAAACTGCGTCCGCGTCTACCAAAAGATGCATGTGCATGCTAAAAACGCTTTTTGGCACAAATCCATGTGCGGGTGCTAAAAAGAGCAGCATCGGCATGCTTTTCACGTCGTTTGGTAGAAATCCACGCGCGCGTTCTGCCAAAAGCACCATTTGCATGCACATCGTGTGGTTTTGCAGAAAACTGCGTCCGCGTCTACCAAAAGATGCATGCGCATGCTTAAAACGCGTTTAGGCACAAATCCATGTGCGGGTGCTAAAAAGAGCAGCATCGGCATGCTTTTCACGTCGTTTGGTAGAAATCCACGCGCGCGTTCTGCCAAAAGCACCATTTGCATGCCTATCATGTGGTTTTGCAGAAAACTGCGTCCGCGTCTTCCAAAAGATGCATGCGCATGCTTAAAACGCGTTTTGGCACAAATCCATGTGCGGATGTTAAAAAGAGCAGCATCGGCATGCTTTTCACGTCGTTTGGTAGAAATCCACGCGCGCGTTCTGCCAAAAGCACCATTTGCATGCCTATCGTGTGGTTTTGCAGAAAACAGCGTCCGCGTCTACCAAAAGATGCATGCGCATGCTTAAAACGCGTTTTGGCACAAATCCATGTGCGGGTGCTAAAAAGAGCAGCATCGGCATGCTTTTCACGTCGTTTGGTAGAAATCCACGCGCGCGTTCTGCCAAAAGCACCATTTGCATGCACATCGTGTGGTTTTGCAGAAAACTGCGTCCGCGTCTACCAAAAGATGCATGCGCATGCTTAAAACGCGTTTTGGCACAAATCCATGTGCGGGTGCTAAAAAGAGCAGCATCGGCATGCTTTTCACGTCGTTTGGTAGAAATCCACGCGCGCGTTCTGCCAAAAGCATCATTTGCATGCATATCGTGTGGTTTTGCAGAAAACTGCGTCCGCGTCTACCAAAAGATGCATGCGCATGCTTAAAACGCGTTTTGGCACAAATCCATGTGCGGGTGCTAAAAAGAGCAGCATCGGCATGCTTTTCACGTCGTTTGGTAGAAATCCACGCGCGCGTTCTGCCAAAAGCACCATTTGCATGCATATCGTGTGGTTTTGCAGAAAACTGCGTCCGCGTCTACCAAAAGATGCATGTGCATGCTAAAAACGCGTTTTGGCACAAATCTATGTGCGGGTGCTAAAAAGAGCAGCATCGGCATGCTTTTCACGTCGTTTGGTAGAAATCCACGCGCGCGTTCTGCCAAAAGCACCATTTGCATGCATATCGTGTGGTTTTGCAGAAAACTGTGTCCGCGTCTACCAAAAGATGCATGCGCATGCTTAAAACGCGTTTTGGCACAAATCCATGTGCGGGTGCTAAAAAGAGCAGCATCGGCATGCTTTTCACGTCGTTTGGTAGAAATCCACGCGCGCGTTCTGCCAAAAGCACCATTTGCATGCCTATCGTGTGGTTTTGCAGAAAACTGCGTCCGCGTCTACCAAAAGATGCATGCGCATGCTTAAAACGCGTTTTGGCACAAATCCATGTGCGGATGTTAAAAAGAGCAGCATCGGCATGCTTTTCACGTCGTTTGGTAGAAATCCACGCGCGCGTTCTGCCAAAAGCACCATTTGCATGCATATCGTGTGGTTTTGCAGAAAACTGCGTCCGCGTCTACCAAAAGATGCATGCGCACGCTTAAAACGCGTTTTGGCACAAATCCATGTGCGGGTGCTAAAAAGAGCAGCATCGGCATGCTTTTCACGTCGTTTGGCAGAAATCCACGAGCGCGTTCTGCCAAAAGCACCATTTGCATGCATATCGTGTGGTTTTGCAGAAAACTGCGTCCGCGTCTACCAAAAGATGCATGCGCATGCTTAAAACGCGTTTTGGCACAAATCCATGTGCGGGTGCTAAAAAGAGCAGCATCGGCATGCTTTTCACGTCGTTTGGTAGAAATCCACGCGCGCGTTCTGCCAAAAGCACCATTTGCATGCCTATCGTGTGGTTTTGCAGAAAACTGCGTCCGCGTCTACCAAAACATGCATGCGCATGCTTAAAACGCGTTTTGGCACAAATCCATGTGCGGGTGCCAAAAAGAGCAGCATCGGCATGCTTTTCACGTCGTTTGGTAGAAATCCACGCGCGCGTTCTGCCAAAAGCACCATTTGCATGCATATCGTGTGGTTTTGCAGAAAACTGCGTCCGCGTCTACCAAAAGATGCATGTGCATGCTAAAAACGCTTTTTGGCACAAATCCATGTGCGGGTGTAAAAAGAGCAGCATCGGCATGCTTTTCACGTCGTTTGGTAGAAATCCACGCGCGCGTTCTGCCAAAAGCATCATTTGCATGCATATCGTGTGGTTTTGCAGAAAACTGCGTCCGCGTCTACCAAAAGATGCATGCGCATGCTTAAAACGCGTTTTGGCACAAATCCATGTGCGGGTGCTAAAAAGAGCAGCATCGGCATGCTTTTCACGTCGTTTGGTAGAAATCCACGCGCGCGTTCTGCCAAAAGCACCATTTGCATGCATATCGTGTGGTTTTGCAGAAAACTGCGTCCGCGTCTACCAAAAGATGCATGTGCATGCTAAAAACGCGTTTTGGCACAAATCCATGTGCGGGTGCTAAAAAGAGCACCATCGGCATGCTTTTCACGTCGTTTGGTAGAAATCCACGCGCGCGTTCTGCCAAAAGCACCATTTGCATGCATATCGTGTGGTTTTGCAGAAAACTGTGTCCGCGTCTACCAAAAGATGCATGCGCATGCTTAAAACGCGTTTTGGCACAAATCCATGTGCGGGTGCTAAAAAGAGCAGCATCGGCATGCTTTTCACGTCGTTTGGTAGAAATCCACGCGCGCGTTCTGCCAAAAGCACCATTTGCATGCCTATCGTGTGGTTTTGCAGAAAAGTGCGTCCGCGTCTACCAAAAGATGCATGCGCATGCTTAAAACGCGTTTTGGCACAAATCCATGTGCGGATGTTAAAAAGAGCAGCATCGGCATGCTTTTCACGTCGTTTGGTAGAAATCCACGCGCGCGTTCTGCCAAAAGCACCATTTGCATGCATATCGTGTGGTTTTGCAGAAAACTGCGTCCGCGTCTACCAAAAGATGCATGCGCATGCTTAAAACGCGTTTTGGCACAAATCCATGTGCGGGTGCTAAAAAGAGCAGCATCGGCATGCTTTTCACGTCGTTTGGCAGAAATCCACGAGCGCGTTCTGCAAAAAGCACCATTTGCATGCATATCGTGTGGTTTTGCAGAAAACTGCGTCCGCGTCTACCAAAAGATGCATGCGCATGCTTAAAACGCGTTTTGGCACAAATCCATGTGCGGGTGCTAAAAAGAGCAGCATCGGCATGCTTTTCACGTCGTTTGGTAGAAATCCACGAGCGCGTTCTGCCAAAAGCACCATTTGCATGCCTATCGTGTGGTTTTGCAGAAAACTGCGTCCGCGTCTACCAAAAGATGCATGCGCATGCTTAAAACGCGTTTTGGCGCAAATCCATGTGCGGATGTTAAAAAGAGCAGCATCGGCATGCTTTTCACGTCGTTGGGTAGAAATCCACGCGCGCGTTTTGCCAAAAGCACCATTTGCATGCACATCGTGTGGTTTTGCAGAAAACTGCGTCCGCGTCTACCAAAAGATGCATGCGCATGCTTAAAACGCGTTTTGGCACAAATCCATGTGCGGGTGCTAAAAAGAGCAGCATCGGCATGCTTTTCACGTCGTTTGGCAGAAATCCACGAGCGCGTTCTGCCAAAAGCATCATTTGCATGCATATCGTGTGGTTTTGCAGAAAACTGCGTCCGCGTCTACCAAAAGATGCATGCGCATGCTTAAAACGCGTTTTGGCACAAATCCATGTGCGGGTGCTAAAAAGAGCAGCATCGGCATGCTTTTCACGTCGTTTGGTAGAAATCCACGCGCGCGTTCTGCCAAAAGCACCATTTGCATGATTATCGTGTGGTTTTGCAGAAAACTGCGTCCGCGTCTACCAAAACATGCATGCGCATGCTTAAAACGAGTTTTGGCACAAATCCATGTGCGGATGTTAAAAAGAGCAGCATCGGCATGCTTTTCACGTCGTTTGGTAGAAATCCACGCGCGCGTTCTGCCAAAAGCACCATTTGCATGCATATCGTGTGGTTTTGCAGAAAACTGCGTCCGCGTCTACCAAAAGATGCATGCGCATGCTTAAAACGCGTTTTGGCACAAATCCATGTGCGGGTGCCAAAAAGAGCAGCATCGGCATGCTTTTCACGTCGTTTGGTAGAAATCCACGCGCGCGTTCTGCCAAAAGCACCATTTGCATGCATATCGTGTGGTTTTGCAGAAAACTGCGTCCGCGTCTACCAAAAGATGCATGTGCATGCTAAAAACGCTTTTTGGCACAAATCCATGTGCGGGTGCTAAAAAGAGCAGCATCGGCATGCTTTTCACGTCGTTTGGTAGAAATCCACGCGCGCGTTCTGCCGAAAGCACCATTTGCATGCCTATCGTGTGGTTTTGCAGAAAACTGCGTCCGCGTCTACCAAAAGATGCATGCGCATGCTTAAAACGCGTTTTGGCACAAATCCATGTGCGGGTGCTAAAAAGAGCAGCATCGGCATGCTTTTCACGTCGTTTGGTAGAAATCCACGCGCGCGTTCTGCCAAAAGCACCATTTGCATGCATATCGTGTGGTTTTGCAGAAAACTGCGTCCGCGTCTACCAAAAGATGCATGCGCATGCTTAAAACGCGTTTTGGCACAAATCCATGTGCGGGTGCTAAAAAGAGCAGCATCGGCATGTTTTCACGTCCTTTGGTAGAAATCCACGCGCGCGTTCTGCCAAAGGCACCATTTGCATGCCTATCGTGTGGTTTTGCAGAAAACTGCGTCCGCGTCTACCAAAAGATGCATGCACATGCTTAAAACGCGTTTTGGCACAAATCCATGTGCGGATGTTAAAAAGAGCAGCATCGGCATGCTTTTCACGTCGTTGGGTAGAAATCCACGCGCGCGTTCTGCCAAAAGCACCATTTGCATGCATATCGTGTGGTTTTGCAGAAAACTGCGTCCGCGTCTACCAAAAGATGCATGTGCATGCTAAAAACGCTTTTTGGCACAAATCCATGTGCGGGTGCTAAAAAGAGCAGCATCGGCATGCTTTTCACGTCGTTTGGTAGAAATCCACGCGCGCGTTCTGCCAAAAGCACCATTTGCATGCACATCGTGTGGTTTTGCAGAAAACTGCGTCCGCGTCTACCAAAAGATGCATGCGCATGCTTAAAACGCGTTTTGGCACAAATCCATGTGCGGGTGCTAAAAAGAGCAGCATCGGCATGCTTTTCACGTCGTTTGGTAGAAATCCACGCGCGCGTTCTGCCAAAAGCACCATTTGCATGCCTATCGTGTGGTTTTGCAGAAAACAGCGTCCGCGTCTTCCAAAAGATGCATGCGCATGCTTAAAACGCGTTTTGGCACAAATCCATGTGCGGATGTTAAAAAGAGCAGCATCGGCATGCTTTTCACGTCGTTTGGTAGAAATCCACGCGCGCGTTCTGCCAAAAGCACCATTTGCATGCCTATCGTGTGGTTTTGCAGAAAACAGCGTCCGCGTCTACCAAAAGATGCATGCGCATGCTTAAAACGCGTTTTGGCACAAATCCATGTGCGGGTGCTAAAAAGAGCAGCATCGGCATGCTTTTCACGTCGTTTGGTAGAAATCCACGCGCGCGTTCTGCCAAAAGCACCATTTGCATGCATATCGTGTGGTTTTGCAGAAAACTGCGTCTGCGTCTACCTAAAGATGCATGCGCATTCTTAAAACGCGTTTTGGCACAAATCCATGTGCGGGTGCTAAAAAGAGCAGCATCGGCATGCTTTTCACGTCGTTTGGTAGAAATCCACGCGCGCGTTCTGCCAAAAGCACCATTTGCATACATATCGTGTGGTTTTGCAGGAAACTGCGTCCGCGTCTACCAAAAGATGCATGCGCATGCTTAAAACGCGTTTTGGCACAAATCCATGTGCGGGTGCTAAAAAGAGCAGCATCGGCATGCTTTTCACGTCGTTTGGTAGAAATCCACGCGCGCGTTCTGCCAAAAGCACCATTTGCATGCCTATCGTGTGGTTTTGCAGAAAACTGCGTCCGCGTCTTCCAAAAGATGCATGCGCATGCTTAAAACGCGTTTTGGCACAAATCCATGTGCGGATGTTAAAAAGAGCAGCATCGGCATGCTTTTCACGTCGTTTGGTAGAAATCCACGCGCGCGTTCTGCCAAAAGCACCATTTGCATGCATATCGTGTGGTTTTGCAGAAAACTGCGTCCGCGTCTACCAAAAGATGCATGCGCATGCTTAAAACGCGTTTTGGCACAAATCCATGTGCGGATGTTAAAAAGAGCAGCATCGGCATGCTTTTCACGTCGTTTGGTAGAAATCCACGCGTGCGTTCTGCCAAAAGCACCATTTGCATGCATATCGTGTGGTTTTGCAGAAAACTGCGTCCGCGTCTACCAAAAGATGCATGCGCATGCTTAAAACGCGTTTTGGCACAAATCCATTTGCGGGTGCTAAAAAGAGCAGCATCGGCATGCTTTTCACGTCGTTTGGTAGAAATCCACGCGCGCGTTCTGCCAAAAGCACCATTTGCATGCATATCGTGTGGTTTTGCAGAAAACTGCGTCCGCGTCTACCAAAAGATGCATGTGCATGCTAAAAACGCGTTTTGGCACAAATCCATGTGCGGGTGCTAAAAAGAGCAGCGTCGGCATGCTTTTCACGTCGTTTGGTAGAAATCCACGCGCGCGTTCTGCCAAAAGCACCATATGCATGCATATCGTGTGGTTTTGCAGAAAACTGCGTCCGCGTCTACCAAAAGATGCATGTGCATGCTAAAAACGCGTTTTGGCACAAATTCATGTGCGGGTGCTAAAAAGAGCAGCATCGGCATGCTTTTCACGTCGTTTGGTAGAAATCCACGCGCGCGTTCTGCCAAAAGCACCATTTGCATGCATATCGTGTGGTTTTGCAGAAAACTGCGTCCGCGTCTACCAAAAGATGCATGCGCATGCTTAAAACGCGTTTTGGCACAAATCCATGTGCGGGTGCTAAAAAGAGCAGCATCGGCATGCTTTTCACGTCGTTTGGTAGAAATCCACGCGCGCGTTCTGCCAAAAGCACCATTTGCATGCATATCGTGTGGTTTTGCAGAAAACTGCGTCCGCGTCTACCAAAAGATGCATGTGCATGCTAAAAACGCGTTTTGGCACAAATCTATGTGCGGGTGCTAAAAAGAGCAGCATCGGCATGCTTTTCACGTCGTTTGTTAGAAATCCACGCGCGCGTTCTGCCAAAAGCACCATTTGCATGCATATCGTGTGGTTTTGCAGAAAACTGCGTCCGCGTCTACCAAAAGATGCATGTGCATGCTAAAAACGCGTTTTAGCACAAATCCATGTGCGGGTGCTAAAAAGAGCAGCATCGGCATGCTTTTCACGTCGTTTGGTAGAAATCCACGCGCGCGTTCTGCCAAAAGCACCATTTGCATGCATATCGTGTGGTTTTGCAGAAAACTGCGTCCGCGTCTACCAAAAGATGCATGTGCATGCTAAAAACGCGTTTTGGCACAAATCCATGTGCGGGTGCTAAAAAGAGCAGCATCGGCATGCTTTTCACGTCGTTTGGTAGAAATCCACGCGCGCGTTCTGCCAAAAGCACCATTTGCATGCATATCGTGTGGTTTTGCAGAAAACTGCGTCCGCGTCTACCAAAAGAGTCATGCGCATGCTTAAAACGCGTTTTGGAACAAATCCATGTGCGGGTGCTAAAAAGAGCAGCATCGGCATGCTTTTCACGTCGTTTGGTAGAAATACACGCGCGCGTTCTGCCAAAAGCACCATTTGCATGCCTATCGTGTGGTTTTGAAGAAAACTGCGTCCGCGTCTACCAAAAGATGCATGCGCATGCTTAAAACGCGTTTTGGCACAAATCCATGTGCGGATGTTAAAAAGAGCAGCATCGGCATGCTTTTCACGTCGTTTGGTAGAAATCCACGCGCGCGTTCTGCCAAAAGCACCATTTGCATGCCTATCGTGTGGTTTTGCAGAAAACTGCGTCCGCGTCTACCAAAAGATGCATGCGCATGCTTAAAACGCGTTTTGGCACAAATCCATGTGCGGGTGCTAAAAAGAGCAGCATCGGCATGCTTTTCACGTCGTTTGGTAGAAATCCACGCGCGCGTTCTGCCAAAAGCACCATTTGCATGCATATCGTGTGGTTTTGCAGAAAACTGCGTCCGCGTCTACCAAAAGATGCATGTGCATGCTAAAAACGCGTTTTGGCACAAATCCATGTGCGGGTGCTAAAAAGAGCAGCATCGGCACGCTATTCACGTCGTTTGGTAGAAATCCACGCGCGCGTTCTGCCAAAAGCACCATTTGCATGCATATCGTGTGGTTTTGCAGAAAACTGCGTCCGCGTCTACCAAAAGATGCATGCGCATGCTTAAAACGCGTTTTGGCACAAATCCATGTGCGGGTGCTAAAAAGAGCAGCATCGGCATGCTTTTCACGTCGTTTGGTAGAAATCCACGCGCGCGTTCTGCCAAAAGCACCATTTGCATGCATATCGTGTGGTTTTGCAGAAAACTGCGTCCGCGTCTACCAAAAGATGCATGTGCATGCTAAAAACGCGTTTTGGCACAAATCTATGTGCGGGTGCTAAAAAGAGCAGCATCGGCATGCTTTTCACGTCGTTTGGTAGAAATCCACGCGCGCGTTCTGCCAAAAGCACCATTTGCATGCATATCGTGTGGTTTTGCAGAAAACTGCGTCCACGTCTACCAAAAGATGCATGTGCATGCTAAAAACGCGTTTTAGCACAAATCCATGTGCGGGTGCTAAAAAGAGCAGCATCGGCATGCTTTTCACGTCGTTTGGTAGAAATCCACGCGCGCGTTCTGCCAAAAGCACCATTTGCATGCATATCGTGTGGTTTTGCAGAAAACTGCGTCCGCGTCTACCAAAAGATGCATGTGCATGCTAAAAACGCGTTTTGGCACAAATCCATGTGCGGGTGCTAAAAAGAGCAGCATCGGCATGCTTTTCACGTCGTTTGGTAGAAATCCACGCGCGCGTTCTGCCAAAAGCACCATTTGCATGCATATCGTGTGGTTTTGCAGAAAACTGCGTCCGCGTCTACCAAAAGAGTCATGCTCATGCTTAAAACGCGTTTTGGAACAAATCCATGTGCGGGTGCTAAAAAGAGCAGCATCGGCATGCTTTTCACGTCGTTTGGTAGAAATACACTCGCGCGTTCTGCCAAAAGCACCATTTGCATGCCTATCGTGTGGTTTTGAAGAAAACTGCGTCCGCGTCTACCAAAAGATGCATGCGCATGCTTAAAACGCGTTTTGGCACAAATCCATGTGCGGATGTTAAAAAGAGCAGCATCGGCATGCTTTTCACGTCGTTTGGTAGAAATCCACGCGCGCGTTCTGCCAAAAGCACCATTTGCATGCCTATCGTGTGGTTTTGCAGAAAACTGCGTCCGCGTCTACCAAAAGATGCATGCGCATGCTTAAAACGCGTTTTGGCACAAATCCATGTGCGGGTGCTAAAAAGAGCAGCATCGGCATGCTTTTCACGTCGTTTGGTAGAAATCCACGCGCGCGTTCTGCCAAAAGCACCATTTGCATGCATATCGTGTGGTTTTGCAGAAAACTGCGTCCGCGTCTACCAAAAGATGCATGTGCATGCTAAAAACGCGTTTTGGCACAAATCCATGTGCGGGTGCTAAAAAGAGCAGCATCGGCATGCTTTTCACGTCGTTTGGTAGAAATCCACGCGCGCGTTCTGCCAAAAGCACCATTTGCATGCATATCGTGTGGTTTTGCAGAAAACTGCGTCCGCGTCTACCAAAAGATGCATGCGCATGCTTAAAACGCGTTTTGGCACAAATCCATGTGCGGGTGCTAAAAAGAGCAGCATCGGCATGCTTTTCACGTCGTTTGGTAGAAATCCACGCGCGCGTTCTGCCAAAAGCACCATTTGCATGCTTATCGTGTGGTTTTGCAGAAAACTGCGTCCGCGTCTACCAAAAGATGCATGTGCATGCTAAAAACGCGTTTTGGCACAAATCTATGTGCGGGTGCTAAAAAGAGCAGCATCGGCATGCTTTTCACGTCGTTTGGTAGAAATCCACGCGCGCGTTCTGCCAAAAGCACCATTTGCATGCATATCGTGTGGTTTTGCAGAAAACTGCGTCCGCGTCTACCAAAAGATGCATGTGCATGCTAAAAACGCGTTTTAGCACAAATCCATGTGCGGGTGCTAAAAAGAGCAGCATCGGCATGCTTTTCACGTCGTTTGGTAGAAATCCACGCGCGCGTTCTGTCAAAAGCACCATTTGCATGCATATCGTGTGGTTTTGCAGAAAACTGCGTCCGCGTCTACCAAAAGATGCATGTGCATGCTAAAAACGCGTTTTGGCACAAATCTATGTGCGGGTGCTAAAAAGAGCAGCATCGGCATGCTTTTCACGTCGTTTGGTAGAAATCCACGCGCGCGTTCTGCCAAAAGCACCATTTGCATGCATATCGTGTGGTTTTGCAGAAAACTGCGTCCGCGTCTACCAAAAGAGTCATGCGCATGCTTAAAACGCGTTTTGGCACAAATCCATGTGCGGGTGCTAAAAAGAGCAGCATCGGCATGCTTTTCACGTCGTTTGGTAGAAATACACGCGCGCGTTCTGCCAAAAGCACCATTTGCATGCCTATCGTGTGGTTTTGAAGAAAACTGCGTCCGCGTCTACCAAAAGATGCATGCGCATGCTTAAAACGCGTTTTGGCACAAATCCATGTGCGGATGTTAAAAAGAGCAGCATCGGCATGCTTTTCACGTCGTTTGGTAGAAATCCACGCGCGCGTTCTGCCAAAAGCACCATTTGCATGCCTATCGTGTGGTTTTGCAGAAAACTGCGTCCGCGTCTACCAAAAGATGCATGCGCATGCTTAAAACGCGTTTTGGCACAAATCTATGTGCGGGTGCTAAAAAGAGCAGCATCGGCATGCTTTTCACGTCGTTTGGTAGAAATCCACGCGCGCGTTCTGCCAAAAGCACCATTTGCATGCATATCGTGTGGTTTTGCAGAAAACTGCGTCCGCGTCTACCAAAAGATGCATGTGCATGCTAAAAACGCGTTTTGGCACAAATCCATGTGCGGGTGCTAAAAAGAGCAGCATCGGCATGCTTTTCACGTCGTTTGGTAGAAATCCACGCGCGCGTTCTGCCAAAAGCACCATTTGCATGCATATCGTGTGGTTTTGCAGAAAACTGCGTCCGCGTCTACCGAAAGATGCATGTACGTGCTAAAAACGCGTTTTGGCACAAATCCATGTGCGGGTGCTAAAAAGAGCAGCATCGGCATGCTTTTCACGTCGTTTGGTAGAAATCCACGCGCGCATTCTGCCAAAAGCACCATTTGCATGCATATCGTGTGGTTTTGCAGAAAACTGCGTCCGCGTCTACCAAAAGATGCATGCGCATGCTTAAAACTCGTTTTGGCACAAATCCATGTGCGGGTGCTAAAAAGAGCAGCATCGGCATGCTTTTCACGTCGTTTGGTAGAAATCCACGCGCGCGTTCTGCCAAAAGCACCATTTGCATGCCTATCGTGTGGTTTTGCAGAAAACTGCGTCCGCGTCTACCAAAAGATGCATGCGCATGCTTAAAACGCGTTTTGGCACAAATCCATGTGCGGATGTTAAAAAGAGCAGCATCGGCATGCTTTTCACGTCGTTTGGTAGAAATCCACGCGCGCGTTCTGCCGAAAGCACCATTTGCATGCCTATCGTGTGGTTTTGCAGAAAACTGCGTCCGCGTCTACCAAAAGATGCATGCGCATGCTTAAAACGCGTTTTGGCACAAATCCATGTGCGGGTGCTAAAAAGAGCAGCATCGGCATGCTTTTCACGTCGTTTGGTAGAAATCCACGCGCGCGTTCTGCCAAAAGCACCATTTGCATGCATATCGTGTGGTTTTGCAGAAAACTGCGTCCGCGTCTACCAAAAGATGCATGCGCATGCTTAAAACGCGTTTTGGCACAAATCCATGTGCGGGTGCTAAAAAGAGCAGCATCGGCATGCTTTTCACGTCGTTTGGTAGAAATCCACGCGCGCGTTCTGCCAAAAGCACCATTTGCATGCATATCGTGTGGTTTTGCAGAAAACTGCGTCCGCGTCTACCAAAAGATGCATGTGCATGCTAAAAACGCATTTTGGCACAAATCCATGTGCGGGTGCTAAAAAGAGCAGCATCGGCATGCTTTTCACGTCGTTTGGTAGAAATCCACGCACGCGTTCTGCCAAAAGCACCATTTGCATGCATATCGTGTGGTTTTGCAGAAAACTGCGTCCGCGTCTACCAAAAGATGCATGTGCATGCTAAAAACGCGCTTTGGCACAAATCCATGTGCGGGTGCTAAAAAGAGCAGCATCGGCATGCTTTTCACGTCGTTTGGTAGAAATCCACGCGCGCGTTCTGCCAAAAGCACCATTTGCATGCATATCGTGTGGTTTTGCAGAAAACTGCGTCCGCGTCTACCAAAAGATGCATGCGCATGCTTAAAACGCGTTTTGGCACAAATCCATGTGCGGATGTTAAAAAGAGCAGCATCGGCATGCTTTTCACGTCGTTTGGTAGAAATCCACGCGCGCGTTCTGCCAAAAGCACCATTTGCATGCCTATCGTGTGGTTTTGCAGAAAACTGCGTCCGCGTCTACCAAAAGATGCATGCGCATGCTTAAAACGCGTTTTGGCACAAATCTATGTGCGGGTGCTAAAAAGAGCAGCATCGGCATGCTTTTCACGTCGTTTGGTAGAAATCCACGCGCGCGTTCTGCCAAAAGCACCATTTGCATGCATATCGTGTGGTTTTGCAGAAAACTGCGTCCGCGTCTACCAAAAGATGCATGTGCATGCTAAAAACGCGTTTTGGCACAAATCCATGTGCGGGTGCTAAAAAGAGCAGCATCGGCATGCTTTTCACGTCGTTTGGTAGAAATCCACGCGCGCGTTCTGCCAAAAGCACCATTTGCATGCATATCGTGTGGTTTTGCAGAAAACTGCGTCCGCGTCTACCGAAAGATGCATGTACGTGCTAAAAACGCGTTTTGGCACAAATCCATGTGCGGGTGCTAAAAAGAGCAGCATCGGCATGCTTTTCACGTCGTTTGGTAGAAATCCACGCGCGCATTCTGCCAAAAGCACCATTTGCATGCATATCGTGTGGTTTTGCAGAAAACTGCGTCCGCGTCTACCAAAAGATGCATGCGCATGCTTAAAACTCGTTTTGGCACAAATCCATGTGCGGGTGCTAAAAAGAGCAGCATCGGCATGCTTTTCACGTCGTTTGGTAGAAATCCACGCGCGCGTTCTGCCAAAAGCACCATTTGCATGCCTATCGTGTGGTTTTGCAGAAAACTGCGTCCGCGTCTACCAAAAGATGCATGCGCATGCTTAAAACGCGTTTTGGCACAAATCCATGTGCGGATGTTAAAAAGAGCAGCATCGGCATGCTTTTCACGTCGTTTGGTAGAAATCCACGCGCGCGTTCTGCCGAAAGCACCATTTGCATGCCTATCGTGTGGTTTTGCAGAAAACTGCGTCCGCGTCTACCAAAAGATGCATGCGCATGCTTAAAACGCGTTTTGGCACAAATCCATGTGCGGGTGCTAAAAAGAGCAGCATCGGCATGCTTTTCACGTCGTTTGGTAGAAATCCACGCGCGCGTTCTGCCAAAAGCACCATTTGCATGCATATCGTGTGGTTTTGCAGAAAACTGCGTCCGCGTCTACCAAAAGATGCATGCGCATGCTTAAAACGCGTTTTGGCACAAATCCATGTGCGGGTGCTAAAAAGAGCAGCATCGGCATGCTTTTCACGTCGTTTGGTAGAAATCCACGCGCGCGTTCTGCCAAAAGCACCATTTGCATGCATATCGTGTGGTTTTGCAGAAAACTGCGTCCGCGTCTACCAAAAGATGCATGTGCATGCTAAAAACGCATTTTGGCACAAATCCATGTGCGGGTGCTAAAAAGAGCAGCATCGGCATGCTTTTCACGTCGTTTGGTAGAAATCCACGCACGCGTTCTGCCAAAAGCACCATTTGCATGCATATCGTGTGGTTTTGCAGAAAACTGCGTCCGCGTCTACCAAAAGATGCATGTGCATGCTAAAAACGCGCTTTGGCACAAATCCATGTGCGGGTGCTAAAAAGAGCAGCATCGGCATGCTTTTCACGTCGTTTGGTAGAAATCCACGCGCGCGTTCTGCCAAAAGCACCATTTGCATGCATATCGTGTGGTTTTGCAGAAAACTGCGTCCGCGTCTACCAAAAGATGCATGCGCATACTTAAAACTCGTTTTGGCACAAATCCATGTGCGGGTGCTAAAAAGAGCAGCATCGGCATGCTTTTCACGTCGTTTGGTAGAAATCCACGCGCGCGTTCTGCCAAAAGCACCATTTGCATGCCTATCGTGTGGTTTTGCAGAAAACTGCGTCCGCGTCTACCAAAAGATGCATGCGCATGCTTAAAACGCGTTTTGGCACAAATCCATGTGCGGATGTTAAAAAGAGCAGCATCGGCATGCTTTTCACGTCGTTTGGTAGAAATCCACGCGCGCGTTCTGCCAAAAGCACCATCTGCATGCATATCGTGTGGTTTTGCAGAAAACTGCGTCCGCGTCTACCAAAAGATGCATGTGCATGCTAAAAACGCTTTTTGGCACAAATCCATGTGCAGGTGCTAAAAAGGGCAGCATCGGCATGCTTTTCACGTCGTTTGGTAGAAATCCACGCGCGCGTTCTGCCGAAAGCACCATTTGCATGCCTATCGTGTGGTTTTGCAGCAAACTGCGTCCGCGTCTACCAAAAGATGCATGCGCATGCTTAAAACGCGTTTTGGCACAAATCCATGTGCGGGTGCTAAAAAGAGCAGCATCGGCATGCTTTTCACGTCGTTTGGTAGAAATCCACGCGCGCGTTCTGCCAAAAGCACCATTTGCATGCATATCGTGTGGTTTTGCAGAAAACTGCGTCCGCGTCTACCAAAAGATGCATGTGCATGCTTAAAACGCGTTTTGGCACAAATCCATGTGCGGGTGCTAAAAAGAGCAGCATCGGCATGCTTTTCACGTCGTTTGGTAGAAATCCACGCGCGCGTTCTGCCAAAAGCACCATTTGCATGCATATCGTGTGGTTTTGCAGAAAACTGCGTCCGCGTCTACCAAAAGGTGCATGCGCATGCTTAAAACGCGTTTTGGCACAAATCCATGTGCGGGTGCTAAAAAGAGCAGCATCGGCATGCTTTTCACGTCGTTTGGTAGAAATCCACGCGCGCGTTCTGCCAAAAGCACCATTTGCATGCCTATCGTGTGGTTTTGCAGAAAACTGCGTCCGCGTCTACCGAAAGATGCATGCGCATGCTTAAAACGCGTTTTGGCACAAATCCATGTGCGGATGTTAAAAAGAGCAGCATCGGCATGCTTTTCACGTCGTTTGGTAGAAATCCACGCGCGCGTTCTGCCAAAAGCACCATTTTATCGTGTGGTTTTGCAGAAAACTGCGTCCGCGTCTACCAAAAGATGCATGTGCATGCTTAAAACGCGTTTTGGCACAAATCCATGTGCGGGTGCTAAAAAGAGCAGCATCGGCATGCTTTTCACGTCGTTTGGTAGAAATCCACGCGCGCGTTCTTGCCAAAAGCACCATTTGCATGCATATCGTGTGGTTTTGCAGAAAACTGCGTCCGCGTCTACCAAAAGATGCATGTGCATGCTTAAAACGCGTTTTGGCACAAATTCATGTGCGGGTGCTAAAAAGAGCAGCATCGGCATGCTTTTCACGTCGTTTGTTAGAAATCCACGCGCGCGTTCTGCCAAATGCACCATTTGCATCCATATCGTGTGCTTTTGCAGAAAACTGCGTCCGCGTCTACCAAAAGATGCATGTGCATGCTTAAAACGCGTTTTGGCACAAATCCATGTGCGGGTGCTAAAAAGAGCAGCATCGGCATGCTTTTCACGTCGTTTGGTAGAAATCCACGCGCGCGTTCTGCCAAAAGCACCATTTGCATGCATATCGTGTGGTTTTGCAGAAAACTGCGTCAGCGTCTACCAAAAGATGCATGTGCATGCTTAAAACGCGTTTTGGCACAAATCCATGTGCGGGTGCTAAAAAGAGCAGCATCGGTATGCTTTTCACGTCGTTTGGTAGAAATCCACGCGCGCGTTCTGCCAAAAGCACCATTTGCATGCATATCGTGTGGTTTTGCAGAAAACTGCGTCCGCGTCTACCAAAAGATGCATGTGCATGCTTAAAGCGCGTTTTGGCACAAATCCATTTGCGGGTGCTAAAAAGAGCAGCATCGGCATGCTTTTCACGTCGTTTGGTAGAAATCCACGCGCGCGTTCTGCCAAAAGCACCATTTGCATGCATATCGTGTGGTTTTGCAGAAAACTGCGTCCGCGTCTACCAAAAGATGCGTGTGCATGCTTAAAACGCGTTTTCGCACAAATCCATGTGCGAGTGCTAAAAAGAGCAGCATCGGCATGCTTTTCACGTCGTTTGGTAGAAATCCACGCGCGCGTTCTGCCAAAAGCACCATTTGCATGCATATCGTGTGGTTTTGCAGAAAACTGCGTCCGCGTCTACCAAAAGATGCATGTGCATGCTTAAAACGCGTTTTGGCACAAATCCATGTGCGGGTGCTAAAAAGAGCAGCATCGGCATGCTTTTCACGTCGTTTGGTAGAAATCCACGCGCGCGTTCTGCCAAAAGCACCATTTGCATGCATATGGTGTGGTTTTGCAGAAAACTGCATCCGCGTCTACCAAAAGATGCATGTTCATGCTTAAAACGCGTTTTGGCACAAATCCATGTGCGCGTGCTAAAAAGAGCAGCATCGGCATGCTTTTCACGTCGTTTGGTAGAAATCCACGCGCGCGTTCTGCCAAAAGCACCATTTGCATGCATATCGTGTGGTTTTGCAGAAAACTGTGTCCGCGTCTACCAAAACATGCATGTGCATGCTTAAAACGCGTTTTGGCACAAATCCATGTGCGGGTGCTAAAAAGAGCAGCATCGGCATGCTTTTCACGTCGTTTGGTAGAAATCCACGCGCGCGTCCTGCCAAAAGCACCATTTGCATGCATATCGCGTGGTTTTGCAGAAAACTGCGTCCGCGTCTACCAAAAGATGCATGTGCATGCTTAAAACGCGTTTTGGCACAAATCCATGTGCGGGTGCTAAAAAGAGCAGCATCGGCATGCTTTTGACGTCGTTTGGTAGAAATCCACGCGCGCGTTCTGCCAAAAGCACCATTTGCATGCATATCGTGTGGTTTTGCAGAAAACGGCGTCCGCGTCTACCAAAAGATGCATGTGCATGCTTAAAACGCGTTTTGGCACAAATCCATGTGCGGGTGCTAAAAAGAGCAGCGTCGGCATGCTTTTCACGTCGTTTGGTAGAAATCCACGCGCGCGTTCTGCCAAAAGCACCATTTGCATGCATATCGTGTGGTTTTGCAGAAAACTGCGTCCGCGTCTACCAAAAGATGCATGTGCATGCTTAAAACGCGTTTTGGAACAAATCCATGTGCGGGTGCTAAAAAGAGCAGCATCGGCATACTTTTCACGTCGTTTGGTAGAAATCCACGCCCGCGTTCTTGCCAAAAGCACCATTTGCATGAATATCGTGTGGTTTTGCAGAAAACTGCGTCCGCGTCTACCAAAAGATGCATGTGCATGCTTAAAACGCGTTTTGGCACAAATCCATGTGCGGGTGCTAAAAAGAGCAGCATCGGCATGCTTTTCACGTCGTTTGGTAGAAATCCACGCGCGCGTTCTGCCAAAAGCACCATTTGCATGCATATCGTGTGGTTTTGCAGAAAACTGCGTCCGCGTCTACCAAAAGATGCATGTGCATGCTTAAAACGCGTTTTGGCACAAATCCATGTGCGCGTGCTAAAAAGAGCAGCATCTGCATGCTTTTCACGTCCTTTGGTAGAAATCCACGCGAGCGTTCTTGCCAAAAGCACCATTTGCATGCATATCGTGTGGTTTTGCAGAAAACTGCGTCCGCGTCTACCAAAAGATGCATGTGCATGCTTAAAACGCGTTTTGGCACAAATCCATGTGCGGGTGCTAAAAAGAGCAGCATCGGCATGCTTTTCACGTCGTTTGGTAGAAATCCACGCGCGCGTTCTGCCAAAAGCACTATTTGCATGCATATCGTGTGGTTTTGCAGAAAACTGCGTCCGCGTCTACCAAAAGATGCATGTGCATGCTTAAAACGCGTTTTGGCACAAATCCATGTGCGGGTGCTAAAAAGAGCAGCATCGGCATGCTTTTCACGTCGTTTGGTAGAAATCCACGCGCGCGTTCTTGCCAAAAGCACCATTTGCATGCATATCGTGTGGTTTTGCAGAAAACTGCGTCCGCGTCTACCAAAAGATGCATGTGCATGCTTAAAACGCGTTTTGGCACAAATTCATGTGCGGGTGCTAAAAAGAGCAGCATCGGCATGCTTTTCACGTCGTTTGTTAGAAATCCACGCGCGCGTTCTGCCAAATGCACCATTTGCATCCATATCGTGTGCTTTTGCAGAAAACTGCGTCCGCGTCTACCAAAAGATGCATGTGCATGCTTAAAACGCGTTTTGGCACAAATCCATGTGCGGGTGCTAAAAAGAGCAGCATCGGCATGCTTTTCACGTCGTTTGGTAGAAATCCACGCGCGCGTTCTGCCAAAAGCACCATTTGCATGCATATCGTGTGGTTTTGCAGAAAACTGCGTCAGCGTCTACCAAAAGATGCATGTGCATGCTTAAAACGCGTTTTGGCACAAATCCATGTGCGGGTGCTAAAAAGAGCAGCATCGGTATGCTTTTCACGTCGTTTGGTAGAAATCCACGCGCGCGTTCTGCCAAAAGCACCATTTGCATGCATATCGTGTGGTTTTGCAGAAAACTGCGTCCGCGTCTACCAAAAGATGCATGTGCATGCTTAAAGCGCGTTTTGGCACAAATCCATTTGCGGGTGCTAAAAAGAGCAGCATCGGCATGCTTTTCACGTCGTTTGGTAGAAATCCACGCGCGCGTTCTGCCAAAAGCACCATTTGCATGCATATCGTGTGGTTTTGCAGAAAACTGCGTCCGCGTCTACCAAAAGATGCGTGTGCATGCTTAAAACGCGTTTTCGCACAAATCCATGTGCGAGTGCTAAAAAGAGCAGCATCGGCATGCTTTTCACGTCGTTTGGTAGAAATCCACGCGCGCGTTCTGCCAAAAGCACCATTTGCATGCATATCGTGTGGTTTTGCAGAAAACTGCGTCCGCGTCTACCAAAAGATGCATGTGCATGCTTAAAACGCGTTTTGGCACAAATCCATGTGCGGGTGCTAAAAAGAGCAGCATCGGCATGCTTGTCACGTCGTTTGGTAGAAATCCACGCGCGCGTTCTGCCAAAAGCACCATTTGCATGCATATGGTGTGGTTTTGCAGAAAACTGCGTCCGCGTCTACCAAAAGATGCATGTTCATGCTTAAAACGCGTTTTGGCACAAATCCATGTGCGCGTGCTAAAAAGAGCAGCATCGGCATGCTTTTCACGTCGTTTGGTAGAAATCCACGCGCGCGTTCTGCCAAAAGCACCATTTGCATGCATATCGTGTGGTTTTGCAGAAAACTGTGTCCGCGTCTACCAAAACATGCATGTGCATGCTTAAAACGCGTTTTGGCACAAATCCATGTGCGGGTGCTAAAAAGAGCAGCATCGGCATGCTTTTCACGTCGTTTGGTAGAAATCCACGCGCGCGTCCTGCCAAAAGCACCATTTGCATGCATATCGCGTGGTTTTGCAGAAAACTGCGTCCGCGTCTACCAAAAGATGCATGTGCATGCTTAAAACGCGTTTTGGCACAAATCCATGTGCGGGTGCTAAAAAGAGCAGCATCGGCATGCTTTTGACGTCGTTTGGTAGAAATCCACGCGCGCGTTCTGCCAAAAGCACCATTTGCATGCATATCGTGTGGTTTTGCAGAAAACGGCGTCCGCGTCTACCAAAAGATGCATGTGCATGCTTAAAACGCGTTTTGGCACAAATCCATGTGCGGGTGCTAAAAAGAGCAGCATCTTCATGCTTTTCACGTCGTTTGGTAGAAATCCACGCGCGCGTTCTTGCCAAAAGCACCATTTGCATGCATATCGTGTGGTTTTGCAGAAAACTGCGTCCGCGTCTACCAAAAGATGCATGTGCATGCTTAAAACGCGTTTTGGCACAAATCCATGTGCGGGTGCTAAAAAGAGCAGCATCGGCATGCTTTTCACGTCGTTTGGTAGAAATCCACGCGCGCGTTCTGCCAAAAGCATCATTTGGCTGCATATCGTGTTGTTTTGCAGAAAACTGCGTCCGCGTCTACCAAAAGATGCATGTGCATGCTTAAAACACGTTTTGGCACAAATCCATGTGCGGGTGCTAAAAAGAGCAGCATCGGCATGCTTTTCACGTCGTATCGTAGAAATCCACGCGCGCGTTCTGCCAAAAGCACCATTTGCATGCATATCGTGTGGTTTTGCAGAAAACTGCGTCCGCGTCTACCAAAAGATGCATGTGCATGCTTAAAACGCGTTTTGGCACAAATCCATGTGCGGGTGCTAAAAAGAGCAGCATCGGCATGCTTTTCACGTCGTTTGGTAGAAATCCACGCGCGCGTTCTGCCAAAAGCACCATTTGCATGCATATCGTGTGGTTTTGCAGAAAACTGCGTACGCGTCTACCAAAAGATGCATGTGCATGCTTAAAACGCGTTTTGGCACAAACCCATGTGCGGGTGCTAAAAAGAGCAGCATCGGCATGCTTTTCACGTCGTTTGGTAGAAATCCACGCGCGCGTTCTTGCCAAAAGCACCATTTGCATGCATATCGTGTGGTTTCGCAGAAAACTGCGTCCGCGTCTACCAAAAGATGCATGTGCATGCTTAAAACGCGTTTTGGCACAAATCCATGTGCGGGTGCTAAAAAGAGCAGCATCGGCATGCTTTTCACGTCGTTTGGTAGAAATCCACGCGCGCGTTCTCCCAAAAGCACCACTTGCATGCATATCGTGTGGTTTTGCAGAAAACTGCGTCCGCATCTACCAAAAGATGCATGTGCATGCTTAAAACGCGTTTTGGCACAAATCCATGTGCGGGTGCTAAAAAGAGCAGCATCGGCATGATTTTCACGTCGTTTGGTAGAAATCCACGCGCGCGTTCTGCCAAAAGCACCATTTGTATGCATATCGTGTGGTTTTGCAGAAAACTGCGTCAGCGTCTACCAAAAGATGCATGTGCATGCTTAAAACGCGTTTTGGCACAGATCCATGTGCGGGTGCTAAAAAGAGCAGCATCGGCATGCTTTTCACGTCGTTTGGTAGAAATCCACGCGCGCGTTCTGCCAAAAGCACCATTTGCATGCATATCGTGTGGTTTTGCAGAAAACTGCGTCCGCGTCTACCAAAAGATGCATGTGCATGCTTAAAACGCGTTTTGGCACAAATACATGTGCGGGTGCTAAAAAGAGCAGCATCGGCATGCTTTTCACGTCGTTTGGTAGAAATCCACGCGCGCGTTCTGCCAAAAGCACCATTTGCATGCATATCGTGTGGTTTTGCAGAAAACTGCGTCCGCGTCTACCAAAAGATGCATGTGCATGCTTAAAACGCGTTTTGGCACAAATCCATGTGCGAGTGCTAAAAAGAGCAGCATCGGCATGCTTTTCACGTCGTTTGGTAGAAATCCACGCGCGCGTTCTGCCAAAAGCACCATTTGCATGCATATCGTGTGGTTTTGCAGAAAACTGCGTCCGCGTCTACCAAAAGATGCATGTGCATGCTTAAAACGCGTTTTGGCACAAATCTATGTGCGGGTGCTAAAAAGAGCAGCATCGGCATGCTTTTCACGTCGTTAGGTAGAAATCCATGCGCGCGTTCTTGAAAAAAGCACCATTTGCATGCATATCGTGTGGTTTTGCAGAAAACTGCGTCCGCGTCTACCAAAAGATGCATGTGCATGCTTAAAACGCGTTTTGGCACAAATCCATGTGCGGGTGCTAAAAAGAGCAGCATCGGCATGCTTTTCACGTCGTTTGGTAGAAATCCACGCGCGCGTTCTGCCAAAAGCACTATTTGCATGCATATCGTGTGGTTTTGCAGAAAACTGCGTCCGCGTCTACCAAAAGATGCATGTGCATGCTTAAAACGCGTTTTGGCACAAATCCATGTGCGGGTGCTAAAAAGAGCAGCATCGGCATGCTTTTCACGTCGTTTGGTAGAAATCCACGCGCGCGTTCTTGCCAAAAGCACCATTTGCATGCATATCGTGTGGTTTTGCAGAAAACTGCGTCCGCGTCTACCAAAAGATGCATGTGCATGCTTAAAACGCGTTTTGGCACAAATCCATGTGCGGGTGCTAAAAAGAGCAGCATCGGCATGCTTTTCACGTCGTTTGGTAGAAATCCACGCGCGCGTTCTGCCAAATGCACCATTTGCATCCATATCGTGTGCTTTTGCAGAAAACTGCGTCCGCGTCTACCAAAAGATGCATGTGCATGCTTAAAACGCGTTTTGGCACAAATCCATGTGCGGGTGCTAAAAAGAGCAGCATCGGCATGCTTTTCACGTCGTTTGGTAGAAATCCACGCGCGCGTTCTGCCAAAAGCACCATTTGCATGCATATCGTGTGGTTTTGCAGAAAATTGCGTCCGCGTCTACCAAAAGATGCATGTGCATGCTTAAAACGCGTTTTGGCACAAATCCATGTGCGGGTGCTAAAAAGAGCAGCATCGGCATGCTTTTCACGTCGTGTGGTAGAAATCCACGCGCGCGTTCTGCCAAAAGCACCATTTGCATGCATATCGTGTGGTTTTGCAGAAAACTGCGTCCGCGTCTACCAAAAGATGCATGTGCATGCTTAAAACGCGTTTTGGCACAAATCCATGTGCGGGTGCTAAAAAGAGCAGCATCGGCATGCTTTTCACGTCGTTTGGTAGAAATCCACGCGCGCGTTCTGCCAAAAGCACCATTTGCATGCATATCGTGTGGTTTTGCAGAAAACTGCGTCAGCGTCTACCAAAAGATGCATGTGCATGCTTAAAACGCGTTTTGGCACAAATCCATGTGCGGGTGCTAAAAAGAGCAGCATCGGCATGCTTTTCACGTCGTTTGGTAGAAATCCACGCGCGCGTTCTGCCAAAAGCACCATTTGCTTGCATATCGTGTGGTTTTGCAGAAAACTGCGTCCGCGTCTACCAAAAGATGCATGTGCATGCTTAAAGCGCGTTTTGGCACAAATCCATTTGCGGGTGCTAAAAAGAGCAGCATCGGCATGCTTTTCACGTCGTTTGGTAGAAATCCACGCGCGCGTTCTGCCAAAAGCACCATTTGCATGCATATCGTGTGGTTTTGCAGAAAACTGCGTCCGCGTCTACCAAAAGATGCATGTGCATGCTTAAAACGCGTTTTCGCACAAATCCATGTGCGAGTGCTAAAAAGAGCAGCATCGGCATGCTTTTCACGTCGTTTGGTAGAAATCCACGCGCGCGTTCTGCCAAAAGCACCATTTGCATGCATATCGTGTCGTTTTGCAGAAAACTGCGTCCGCGTCTACCAAAAGATGCATGTGCATGCTTAAAACGCGTTTTGGTACAAATCCATGTGCGGGTGCTAAAAAGAGCAGCATCGGCATGCTTTTCACGTCGTTTGGTAGAAATCCACGCGCGCGTTCTGCCAAAAGCACCATTTGCATGCATATGGTGTGGTTTTGCAGAAAACTGCGTCCGCGTCTACCAAAAGATGCATGTTCATGCTTAAAACGCGTTTTGGCACAAATCCATGTGCGCGTGCTAAAAAGAGCAGCATCGGCATGCTTTTCACGTCGTTTGGTAGAAATCCACGCGCGCGTTCTGCCAAAAGCACCATTTGCATGCATATCGTGTGGTTTTGCAGAAAACTGTGTCCGCGTCTACCAAAACATGCATGTGCATGCTTAAAACGCGTTTTGGCACAAATCCATGTGCGGGTGCTAAAAAGAGCAGCATCGGCATGCTTTTCACGTCGTTTGGTAGAAATCCACGCGCGCGTCCTGCCAAAAGCACCATTTGCATGCATATCGCGTGGTTTTGCAGAAAACTGCGTCCGCGTCTACCAAAAGATGCATGTGCATGCTTAAAACGCGTTTTGGCACAAATCCATGTGCGGGTGCTAAAAAGAGCAGCATCGGCATGCTTTTGACGTCGTTTGGTAGAAATCCACGCGCGCGTTCTGCCAAAAGCACCATTTGCATGCATATCGTGTGGTTTTGCAGAAAACGGCGTCCGCGTCTACCAAAAGATGCATGTGCATGCTTAAAACGCGTTTTGGCACAAATCCATGTGCGGGTGCTAAAAAGAGCAGCATCTTCATGCTTTTCACGTCGTTTGGTAGAAATCCACGCGCGCGTTCTTGCCAAAAGCACCATTTGCATGCATATCATGTGGTTTTGCAGAAAACTGCGTCCGCGTCTACCAAAAGATGCATGTGCATGCTTAAAACGCGTTTTGGCACAAATCCATGTGCGGGTGCTAAAAAGAGCAGCATCGGCATGCTTTTCACGTCGTTTGGTAGAAATCCACGCGCGCGTTCTGCCAAAAGCATCATTTGCATGCATATCGTGTTGTTTTGCAGAAAACTGCGTCCGCGTCTACCAAAAGATGCATGTGCATGCTTAAAACACGTTTTGGCACAAATCCATGTGCGGGTGCTAAAAAGAGCAGCATCGGCATGCTTTTCACGTCGTATCGTAGAAATCCACGCGCGCGTTCTGCCAAAAGCACCATTTGCATGCATATCGTGTGGTTTTGCAGAAAACTGCGTCCGCGTCTACCAAAAGATGCATGTGCATGCTTAAAACGCGTTTTGGCACAAATCCATGTGCGGGTGCTAAAAAGAGCAGCATCGGCATGCTTTTCATGTCGTTTGGTAGAAATCCACGCGCGCGTTCTGCCAAAAGCACCATTTGCATGCATATCGTGTGGTTTTGCAGAAAACTGCGTACGCGTCTACCAAAAGATGCATGTGCATGCTTAAAACGCGTTTTGGCACAAACCCATGTGCGGGTGCTAAAAAGAGCAGCATCGGCATGCTTTTCACGTCGTTTGGTAGAAATCCACGCGCTCGTTCTTGCCAAAAGCACCATTTGCATGCATATCGTGTGGTTTCGCAGAAAACTGCGTCCGCGTCTACCAAAAGATGCATGTGCATGCTTAAAACGCGTTTTGGCACAAATCCATGTGCGGGTGCTAAAAAGAGCAGCATCGGCATGCTTTTCACGTCGTTTGGTAGAAATCCACGCGCGCGTTCTTGCCAAAAGCACCATTTGCATGCATATCGTGTGGTTTTGCAGAAAACTGCGTCCGCGTCTACCAAAAGATGCATGTGCAAGCTTAAAACGCGTTTTGGCACAAATCCATGTGCGGGTGCTAAAAAGAGCCGCATCGGCATGCTTTTCACGTCGTTTGGTAGAAATCCACGCGCGCGTTCTGCCAAAAGCACCATTTGCATGCATATCGTGTGGTTTTGCAGAAAACTGCGTCCGCGTCTACCAAAAGATGCATGTGCATGCTTAAAACGCGTTTTGGCACAAATACATGTGCGGGTGCTAAAAAGAGCAGCATCGGCATGCTTTTCACGTCGTTTGGTAGAAATCCACGCGCGCGTTCTGCCAAAAGCACCATTTGCATGCATATCGTGTGGTTTTGCAGAAAACTGCGTCCGCGTCTACCAAAAGATGCATGTGCATGCTTAAAACGCGTTTTGGCACAAATCCATGTGCGAGTGCTAAAAAGAGCAGCATCGGCATGCTTTTCACGTCGTTTGGTAGAAATCCACGCGCGCGTTCTGCCAAAAGCACCATTTGCATGCATATCGTGTGGTTTTGCAGAAAACTGCGTCCGCGTCTACCAAAAGATGCATGTGCATGCTTAAAACGCGTTTTGGCACAAATCTATGTGCGGGTGCTAAAAAGAGCAGCATCGGCATGCTTTTCACGTCGTTAGGTAGAAATCCATGCGCGCGTTCTTGAAAAAAGCACCATTTGCATGCATATCGTGTGGTTTTGCAGAAAACTGCGTCCGCGTCTACCAAAAGATGCATGTGCATGCTTAAAACGCGTTTTGGCACAAATCCATGTGCGGGTGCTAAAAAGAGCAGCATCGGCATGCTTTTCACGTCGTTTGGTAGAAATCCACGCGCGCGTTCTGCCAAAAGCACTATTTGCATGCATATCGTGTGGTTTTGCAGAAAACTGCGTCCGCGTCTACCAAAAGATGCATGTGCATGCTTAAAACGCGTTTTGGCACAAATCCATGTGCGGGTGCTAAAAAGAGCAGCATCGGCATGCTTTTCACGTCGTTTGGTAGAAATCCACGCGCGCGTTCTTGCCAAAAGCACCATTTGCATGCATATCGTGTGGTTTTGCAGAAAACTGCGTCCGCGTCTACCAAAAGATGCATGTGCATGCTTAAAACGCGTTTTGGCACAAATCCATGTGCGGGTGCTAAAAAGAGCAGCATCGGCATGCTTTTCACGTCGTTTGGTAGAAATCCACGCGCGCGTTCTGCCAAATGCACCATTTGCATCCATATCGTGTGCTTTTGCAGAAAACTGCGTCCGCGTCTACCAAAAGATGCATGTGCATGCTTAAAACGCGTTTTGGCACAAATCCATGTGCGGGTGCTAAAAAGAGCAGCATCGGCATGCTTTTCACGTCGTTTGGTAGAAATCCACGCGCGCGTTCTGCCAAAAGCACCATTTGCATGCATATCGTGTGGTTTTGCAGAAAATTGCGTCCGCGTCTACCAAAAGATGCATGTGCATGCTTAAAACGCGTTTTGGCACAAATCCATGTGCGGGTGCTAAAAAGAGCAGCATCGGCATGCTTTTCACGTCGTGTGGTAGAAATCCACGCGCGCGTTCTGCCAAAAGCACCATTTGCATGCATATCGTGTGGTTTTGCAGAAAACTGCGTCCGCGTCTACCAAAAGATGCATGTGCATGCTTAAAACGCGTTTTGGCACAAATCCATGTGCGGGTGCTAAAAAGAGCAGCATCGGCATGCTTTTCACGTCGTTTGGTAGAAATCCACGCGCGCGTTCTGCCAAAAGCACCATTTGCATGCATATCGTGTGGTTTTGCAGAAAACTGCGTCAGCGTCTACCAAAAGATGCATGTGCATGCTTAAAACGCGTTTTGGCACAAATCCATGTGCGGGTGCTAAAAAGAGCAGCATCGGCATGCTTTTCACGTCGTTTGGTAGAAATCCACGCGCGCGTTCTGCCAAAAGCACCATTTGCTTGCATATCGTGTGGTTTTGCAGAAAACTGCGTCCGCGTCTACCAAAAGATGCATGTGCATGCTTAAAGCGCGTTTTGGCACAAATCCATTTGCGGGTGCTAAAAAGAGCAGCATCGGCATGCTTTTCACGTCGTTTGGTAGAAATCCACGCGCGCGTTCTGCCAAAAGCACCATTTGCATGCATATCGTGTGGTTTTGCAGAAAACTGCGTCCGCGTCTACCAAAAGATGCATGTGCATGCTTAAAACGCGTTTTCGCACAAATCCATGTGCGAGTGCTAAAAAGAGCAGCATCGGCATGCTTTTCACGTCGTTTGGTAGAAATCCACGCGCGCGTTCTGCCAAAAGCACCATTTGCATGCATATCGTGTCGTTTTGCAGAAAACTGCGTCCGCGTCTACCAAAAGATGCATGTGCATGCTTAAAACGCGTTTTGGTACAAATCCATGTGCGGGTGCTAAAAAGAGCAGCATCGGCATGCTTTTCACGTCGTTTGGTAGAAATCCACGCGCGCGTTCTGCCAAAAGCACCATTTGCATGCATATGGTGTGGTTTTGCAGAAAACTGCGTCCGCGTCTACCAAAAGATGCATGTTCATGCTTAAAACGCGTTTTGGCACAAATCCATGTGCGCGTGCTAAAAAGAGCAGCATCGGCATGCTTTTCACGTCGTTTGGTAGAAATCCACGCGCGCGTTCTGCCAAAAGCACCATTTGCATGCATATCGTGTGGTTTTGCAGAAAACTGTGTCCGCGTCTACCAAAACATGCATGTGCATGCTTAAAACGCGTTTTGGCACAAATCCATGTGCGGGTGCTAAAAAGAGCAGCATCGGCATGCTTTTCACGTCGTTTGGTAGAAATCCACGCGCGCGTCCTGCCAAAAGCACCATTTGCATGCATATCGCGTGGTTTTGCAGAAAACTGCGTCCGCGTCTACCAAAAGATGCATGTGCATGCTTAAAACGCGTTTTGGCACAAATCCATGTGCGGGTGCTAAAAAGAGCAGCATCGGCATGCTTTTGACGTCGTTTGGTAGAAATCCACGCGCGCGTTCTGCCAAAAGCACCATTTGCATGCATATCGTGTGGTTTTGCAGAAAACGGCGTCCGCGTCTACCAAAAGATGCATGTGCATGCTTAAAACGCGTTTTGGCACAAATCCATGTGCGGGTGCTAAAAAGAGCAGCATCTTCATGCTTTTCACGTCGTTTGGTAGAAATCCACGCGCGCGTTCTTGCCAAAAGCACCATTTGCATGCATATCATGTGGTTTTGCAGAAAACTGCGTCCGCGTCTACCAAAAGATGCATGTGCATGCTTAAAACGCGTTTTGGCACAAATCCATGTGCGGGTGCTAAAAAGAGCAGCATCGGCATGCTTTTCACGTCGTTTGGTAGAAATCCACGCGCGCGTTCTGCCAAAAGCATCATTTGCATGCATATCGTGTTGTTTTGCAGAAAACTGCGTCCGCGTCTACCAAAAGATGCATGTGCATGCTTAAAACACGTTTTGGCACAAATCCATGTGCGGGTGCTAAAAAGAGCAGCATCGGCATGCTTTTCACGTCGTATCGTAGAAATCCACGCGCGCGTTCTGCCAAAAGCACCATTTGCATGCATATCGTGTGGTTTTGCAGAAAACTGCGTCCGCGTCTACCAAAAGATGCATGTGCATGCTTAAAACGCGTTTTGGCACAAATCCATGTGCGGGTGCTAAAAAGAGCAGCATCGGCATGCTTTTCATGTCGTTTGGTAGAAATCCACGCGCGCGTTCTGCCAAAAGCACCATTTGCATGCATATCGTGTGGTTTTGCAGAAAACTGCGTACGCGTCTACCAAAAGATGCATGTGCATGCTTAAAACGCGTTTTGGCACAAACCCATGTGCGGGTGCTAAAAAGAGCAGCATCGGCATGCTTTTCACGTCGTTTGGTAGAAATCCACGCGCTCGTTCTTGCCAAAAGCACCATTTGCATGCATATCGTGTGGTTTCGCAGAAAACTGCGTCCGCGTCTACCAAAAGATGCATGTGCATGCTTAAAACGCGTTTTGGCACAAATCCATGTGCGGGTGCTAAAAAGAGCAGCATCGGCATGCTTTTCACGTCGTTTGGTAGAAATCCACGCGCGCGTTCTTGCCAAAAGCACCATTTGCATGCATATCGTGTGGTTTTGCAGAAAACTGCGTCCGCGTCTACCAAAAGATGCATGTGCAAGCTTAAAACGCGTTTTGGCACAAATCCATGTGCGGGTGCTAAAAAGAGCCGCATCGGCATGCTTTTCACGTCGTTTGGTAGAAATCCACGCGCGCGTTCTGCCAAAAGCACCATTTGCATCCATATCGTGTGCTTTTGCAGAAAACTGCGTCCGCGTCTACCAAAAGATGCATGTGCATGCTTAAAACGCGTTTTGGCACAAATCCATGTGCGGGTGCTAAAAAGAGCAGCATCGGCATGCTTTTCACGTCGTTTGGTAGAAATCCACGCGCGCGTTCTCCCAAAAGCACCATTTGCATGCATATCGTGTGGTTTTGCAGAAAACTGCGTCCGCATCTACCAAAAGATGCATGTGCATGCTTAAAACGCGTTTTGGCACAAATCCATGTGCGGGTGCTAAAAAAAGCAGCATCGGCATGATTTTCACGTCGTTTGGTAGACATCCACGCGCGCGTTCTGCCAAAAGCACCATTTGCATGCATATCGTGTAGTTTTGCAGAAAACTGCGTCAGCGTCTACCCAGATGCATGTGCATGCTTAAAACGCGTTTTGGCACAAATACATGTGCGGGTGCTAAAAAGAGCAGCATCGGCATGCTTTTCACGTCGTTTGGTAGAAATCCACGCGCGCGTTCTTGCCAAAAGCACCATTTGCATGCATATCGTGTGGTTTTGCAGAAAACTGCGTCCGCGTCTACCAAAAGATGCATGTGCATGCTTAAAACGCGTTTTGGCACAAATCCATGTGCGGGTGCTAAAAAGAGCAGCATCGGCATGCTTTTTCACGTCGTTTGGTAGAAATCCACGCGTGTGTTCTGCCAAAAGAACCATTTGCATGCATATCGTGTGGTTTTGCAGAAAACTGCGTCCGCGTCTACCAAAAGAAGCATGTGCATGCTTAAAACGCGTTTTGGCACAAATCCATGTGCGGGTGCTAAAAAGAGCAGCATCGGCATGCTTTTCACGTCGTTTGGTAGAAATCCACGCGCGCGATCTTGCCAAAAGCACCATTTGCATGCATATCGTGTGGTTTTGCAGAAAACTGCGTCCGCGTCTACCAAAAGATGCATGTGCATGCTTAAAACGCGTTTTGGCACAAATCCATGTGCGGGTGCTAAAAAGAGCAGCATCGGCGTGCTTTTCACGTCGTTTGGTAGAAATTCACGCGCGCGTTCTGCCAAAAGCACCATTTGCATGCATATCGTGTGGTTTTGCAGAAAACTGCGTCCGCGTCTACCAAAAGATGCATGTGCATGCTTAAAACGCGTTTTGGCACAAATACATGTGCGGGTGCTAAAAAGAGCAGCATCGGCATGCTTTTCACGTCGTTTGGTAGAAATCCACGCGCGCGTTCTGCCAAAAGCACCATTTGCATGCATATCGTGTGGTTTTGCAGAAAACTGCGTCCGCGTCTACCAAAAGATGCATGTGTATGCTTAAAACGCGTTTTGGCACAAATCCATGTGCGGGTGCTAAAAAGAGCCGCATCGGCATGCTTTTCACGTCGTTTGGTAGAAATCCACGCGCGCGTTCTGCCAAAAGCACCATTTGCATGCATATCGTGTGGTTTTGCAGAAAACTGCGTCCGCGTCTACCAAAAGATGCATGTGCATGCTTAAAACGTGTTTTGGCACAAATCCATGTGCGGGTGCTAAAAAGAGCAGCATCGGCATGCTTTTCACGTCGTTTGGTAGAAATCCACGCGCGCGTTCTGCCAGAAGCACCATTTGCATGCATATCGTGTGGTTTTGCAGAAAACTGCGTCCGCGTCTACCAAAAGATGCATGTGCATGCTTAAAACGCGTTTTGGCACAAATCCATGTGCGGGTGCTAAAAAGAGCAGCATCGGCATGCTTTTCACGTCGTTTGGTAGAAATCCACGCGCGCGTTCTTGCCAAAAGCACCATTTGCATGCATATCGTGTGGTTTTGCAGAAAACTGCGTCCGCGTCTACCAAAAGATGCATGTGCATGCTTAAAACGTGTTTTGGCACAAATCCATGTGCGGGTGCTAAAAAGAGCAGCATCGGCATGCTTTTCACGTCGTTTGGTAGAAATCCACGCGTGCGTTCTGCCAAAAGAACCATTTGCATGCATATCGTGTGGTTTTGCAGAAAACTGCGTCCGCGTCTACCAAAAGATGCATGTGCATGCTTAAAACGCCTTTTGGCACAAATCCATGTGCGGGTGCTAAAAAGAGCAGCATCGGCATGCTTTTCACGTCGTTTGGTAGAAATCCACGCGCGCGTTCTGCCAAAAGCACCATTTGCATGCATATCGTGTGGTTTTGTAGAAAACTGCGTTTGCGTCTACCAAAAGATGCATGCGCATGCTTAAAACGCTTTTTGGCACAAATCCATGTGCGGGTGCTAAAAAGAGCAGCATCGGCATGCATTTCACGTCGTTTGGTAGAAATTCACGCGCGCGTTCTGCCAAAAGCACCATTTGCATGCATATCGTGTGGTTTTGCAGAAAACTGCGTCCGCGTCTACCAAAAGATGCATGTGCATGCTTAAAACGCGTTTTGGCACAAATACATGTGCGGGTGCTAAAAAGAGCAGCATCGGCATGCTTTTCACGTCGTTTGGTAGAAATCCACGCGCGCGTTCTGCCAAAAGCACCATTTGCATGCATATCGTGTGGTTTTGCAGAAAACTGCGTCCGCGTCTACCAAAAGATGCATGTGTATGCTTAAAACGCGTTTTGGCACAAATCCATGTGCGGGTGCTAAAAAGAGCCGCATCGGCATGCTTTTCACGTCGTTTGGTAGAAATCCACGCGCGCGTTCTGCCAAAAGCACCATTTGCATGCATATCGTGTGGTTTTGCAGAAAACTGCGTCCGCGTCTACCAAAAGATGCATGTGCATGCTTAAAACGTGTTTTGGCACAAATCCATGTGCGGGTGCTAAAAAGAGCAGCATCGGCATGCTTTTCACGTCGTTTGGTAGAAATCCACGCGCGCGTTCTGCCAGAAGCACCATTTGCATGCATATCGTGTGGTTTTGCAGAAAACTGCGTCCGCGTCTACCAAAAGATGCATGTGCATGCTTAAAACGCGTTTTGGCACAAATCCATGTGCGGGTGCTAAAAAGAGCAGCATCGGCATGCTTTTCACGTCGTTTGGTAGAAATCCACGCGCGCGTTCTTGCCAAAAGCACCATTTGCATGCATATCGTGTGGTTTTGCAGAAAACTGCGTCCGCGTCTACCAAAAGATGCATGTGCATGCTTAAAACGTGTTTTGGCACAAATCCATGTGCGGGTGCTAAAAAGAGCAGCATCGGCATGCTTTTCACGTCGTTTGGTAGAAATCCACGCGTGCGTTCTGCCAAAAGAACCATTTGCATGCATATCGTGTGGTTTTGCAGAAAACTGCGTCCGCGTCTACCAAAAGATGCATGTGCATGCTTAAAACGCCTTTTGGCACAAATCCATGTGCGGGTGCTAAAAAGAGCAGCATCGGCATGCTTTTCACGTCGTTTGGTAGAAATCCACGCGCGCGTTCTGCCAAAAGCACCATTTGCATGCATATCGTGTGGTTTTGTAGAAAACTGCGTTTGCGTCTACCAAAAGATGCATGCGCATGCTTAAAACGCTTTTTGGCACAAATCCATGTGCGGGTGCTAAAAAGAGCAGCATCGGCATGCATTTCACGTCGTTTGGTAGAAATCCACGCGCGCGTTCTACCAAAAGCACCATTTGCATGCATATCGTGTGGTTTTGCAGAAAACTGCGTCCGCGTCTACCAAAAGATGCATGTGCATGCTTAAAACGCGTTTTGGCACAAATCCATGTGCGGGTGCTAAAAAGAGCAGCATCGGCGTGCTTTTCACGTCGTTTGGTAGAAATTCACGCGCGCGTTCTGCCAAAAGCACCATTTGCATGCATATCGTGTGGTTTTGTAGAAAACTGCGTCCGCGTCTACCAAAAGATGCATGTGCATGCTTAAAACGCCTTTTGGCACAAATCCATGTGCGGGTGCTAAAAAGAGCAGCATCGGCATGCTTTTCACGTCGTTTGGTAGAAATCCACGCGCGCGTTCTGCCAAAAGCACCATTTGCATGCATATCGTGTGGTTTTGCAGAAAACTGCGTCCGCGTCTACCAAAAGATGCATGTGCATGCTTAAAACGCGTTTTGGCACAAATCCATGTGCGGGTGCTAAAAAGAGCAGCATCGGCATGCTTTTCACGTCGTTTGGTAGAAATCCACGCGCGCGATCTTGCCAAAAGCACCATTTGCATGCATATCGTGTGGTTTTGCAGAAAACTGCGTCCGCGTCTACCAAAAGATGCATGTGCATGCTTAAAACGCGTTTTGGCACAAATCCATGTGCGGGTGCTAAAAAGAGCAGCATCGGCGTGCTTTTCACGTCGTTTGGTAGAAATTCACGCGCGCGTTCTGCCAAAAGCACCATTTGCATGCATATCGTGTGGTTTTGCAGAAAACTGCGTCCGCGTCTACCAAAAGATGCATGTGCATGCTTAAAACGCGTTTTGGCACAAATACATGTGCGGGTGCTAAAAAGAGCAGCATCGGCATGCTTTTCACGTCGTTTGGTAGAAATCCACGCGCGCGTTCTGCCAAAAGTACCATTTGCATGCATATCGTGTGGTTTTGCAGAAAACTGCGTCCGCGTCTACCAAAAGATGCATGTGTATGCTTAAAACGCGTTTTGGCACAAATCCATGTGCGGGTGCTAAAAAGAGCCGCATCGGCATGCTTTTCACGTCGTTTGGTTGAAATCCACGCGCGCGTTCTGCCAAAAGCACCATTTGCATGCATATCGTGTGGTTTTGCAGAAAACTGCGTCCGCGTCTACCAAAAGATGCATGTGCATGCTTAAAACGCGTTTTGGCACAAATCCATGTGCGGGTGCTAAAAAGAGCAGCATCGGCATGCTTTTCACGTCGTTTGGTAGAAATCCACGCGCGCGTTCTGCCAGAAGCACCATTTGCATGCATATCGTGTGGTTTTGCAGAAAACTGCGTCCGCGTCTACCAAAAGATGCATGTGCATGCTTAAAACGCGTTTTGGCACAAATCCATGTGCGGGTGCTAAAAAGAGCAGCATCGGCATGCTTTTCACGTCGTTTGGTAGAAATCCACGCGCGCGTTCTTGCCAAAAGCACCATTTGCATGCATATCGTGTGGTTTTGCAGAAAACTGCGTCCGCGTCTACCAAAAGATGCATGTGCATGCTTAAAACGTGTTTTGGCACAAATCCATGTGCGGGTGCTAAAAAGAGCAGCATCGGCATGCTTTTCACGTCGTTTGGTAGAAATCCACGCGTGCGTTCTGCCAAAAGAACCATTTGCATGCATATCGTGTGGTTTTGCAGAAAACTGCGTCCGCGTCTACCAAAAGATGCATGTGCATGCTTAAAACGCGTTTTGGCACAAATCCATGTGCGGGTGCTAAAAAGAGCAGCATCGGCATGCTTTTCACGTCGTTTGGTAGAAATCCACGCGCGCGTTCTGCCAAAAGCACCATTTGCATCCATATTGTGTGGTTTTGTAGAAAACTGCGTTTGCGTCTACCAAAAGATGCATGCGCATGCTTAAAACGCCTTTTGGCACAAATCCATGTGCGGGTGCTAAAAAGAGCAGCATCGGCATGCATTTCACGTCGTTTGGTAGAAATCCACGCGCGCGTTCTACCAAAAGCACCATTTGCATGCATATCGTGTGGTTTTGCAGAAAACTGCGTCCGCGTCTACCAAAAGATGCATGTGCATGCTTAAAACGCGTTTTGGCACAAATCCATGTGCGGGTGCTAAAAAGAGCAGCATCGGCATGCTTTTCACGTCGTTTGGTAGAAATCCACGCGCGAGTTCTGCCAAAAGCACCATTTGCATGCATATCGTGTGGTTTTGTAGAAAACTGCGTCCGCGTCTACCAAAAGATGCATGTGCATGCTTAAAACGCCTTTTGGCACAAATCCATGTGCGGGTGCTAAAAAGAGCAGCATCGGCATGCTTTTCACGTCGTTTGGTAGAAATCCACGCGCGCGTTCTGCCAAAAGCACCATTTGCATGCATATCGTGTGGTTTTGCAGAAAACTGCGTCCGCGTCTACCAAAAGATGCATGTGCATGCTTAAAACGCGTTTTGGCACAAATCCATGTGCGGGTGCTAAAAAGAGCAGCATCGGCATGCTTTTCACGTCGTTTGGTAGAAATCCACGCGCGCGTTCTGCCAAAAGCACCAATTGCATGCATATCGTGTGGTTTTGCAGAAAACTTTGTCCGCGTCTACCAAAAGATGCATGTGCATGCTTAAAACGCGTTTTGGCACAAATTCATGTACGGGTGCTAAAAAGAGCAGCAACGGCATGCTTTTCACGTCGTTTGGTAGAAATCCACGCGCGCGTTCTGCCAAAAGCACCATTTGCATGCATATCGCGTGGTTTTGCAGAAAACTGCGTCCGCGTCTACCAAAAGATTCATGTGCATGCTTAAAACGCGTTTTGGCACATATCCATGTGCGGGTGCTAAAAAGAGCAGCATCGGCATGCTTTTGACGTCGTTTGGTAGAAATCCACGCGCGCGTTCTGCCAAAAGCACCATTTGCATGCATATCGTGTGGTTTTGCGGAAAACTGCGTCCGCGTCTACCAAAAGATGCATGTGCATGCTTAAAACGCGTTTTGGCACAAATCCATGTGCGGGTGCTAAAAAGAGCAGCATCGGCATGCTTTTCACGTCGTTTGGTAGAAATCCATGCGCGCGTTCTTGCCAAAAGCACCATTTGCATGCATATCGTGTGGTTTTGCAGAAAACTGCGTCCGCGTCTACCAAAAGATGCATGTGCATGCTTAAAACGCGTTTTGGCACAAATCCATGTGCGGGTGCTAAAAAGAGCAGCATTGGCATGCTTTTCACGTCGTTTGGTAGAAATCCACGCGCGCGTTCTGCCAAAAGCACCATTTGCATGCATATCGTGTGGTTTTGCAGAAAACTGCGTCCGCGTCTACCAAAAGATGCATGTGCATGCTTAACACGCGTTTTGGCACAAATCCATGTGCGGGTGCTAAAAAGAGCAGCATCGGCATGCTTTTCACGTCGTTTCGTAGAAATCCACGCGTGCGTTCTGCCAAAAGCACCAATTGCATGCATATCGTGTGGTTTTGCAGAAAACTGCGCCCGCGTCTACCAAAAGATGCATGTGCATGCTTAAAACGCGTTTTGGCACAAATTCATGTACGGGTGCTAAAAAGAGCAGCAACGGCATGCTTTTCACGTCGTTTGGTAGGAATCCACGGGCGCGTTCTGCAAAAGCACCATTTGCATGCATATCGCGTGGTTTTGCAGAAAACTGCGACCGCGTCTACCAAAAGGTGCATGTGCATGCTTAAAACGCGTTTTGGCACATATCCATGTGCGGGTGCTAAAAAGAGCAGCATCGGCACGCTTTTGACGTCGTTTGGTAGAAATCCACGCGCGCGTTCTGCCAAAAGCACCATTTGCATGCATATCGTGTGGTTTTGCAGAAAACTGCGTCCGCGTCTACCAAAAGATGCATGTGCATGCTTAAAACGCGTTTTGGCACAAATCCATGTGCGGGTGCTAAAAAGAGCAGCATCGGCATGCTTTTCACGTCGTTTGGTAGAAATCCACGCGCGCGTTCTTGCCAAAAGCACCATTTGCATGCATATCGTGTGGTTTTGCAGAAAACTGCGTCCGCGTCTAACAAGAGATGCATGTGCATGCTTAAAACGCCTTTTGGCACAAATCCATGTGCGGGTGCTAAAAAGAGCAGCATCGGCATGCATTTCACGTCGTTTGGTAGAAATCCACGCGCGCGTTCTGCCAAAAGCACCATTTGCATGCATACCGTGTTGTTTTGCAGAAAACTGCGTCCGCGTCTACCAAAAGATGCATGTGCATGCTTAAAACGCGTTTTGGCACAAATGCATGTGCGGGTGCTAAAAAGAGCAGCATCGGCATGCTTTTCACGTCGTTTGGTAGAAATCCACGCGCGCGTTCTGCCAAAGCACCATTTGCATGCATATCGTGTGGTTTTGTAGAAAACTGCGTCCGCGTCTACCAAAAGATGCATGTGCATGCTTAAAACGCCTTTTGGCACAAATCCATGTGCGGGTGCTAAAAAGAGCAGCATCGGCATGCATTTCACGTCGTTTGGTAGAAATCCACGCGCGCGTTCTGCCAAAAGCACCATTTGCATGCATATCGTGTGGTTTTGCAGAAAACTGCGTCCGCGTCTACCAAAAGATGCATGTGCATGCTTAAAACGCGTTTTGGCACAAATCCATGTGCGGGTGCTAAAAAGAGCAGCATCGGCATGCTTTTCACGTCGTTTGGTAGAAATCCACGCGCGCGTTCTGCCAAAAGCACCATTTGCATGCATATCGTGTGGTTTTGCAGAAAACTGCGTCCGCGTCTACCAAAAGATGCATGTGCATGCTTAAAACGCGTTTTGGCACAAATCCATGTGCGGGTGCTAAAAAGAGCAGCATCGGCATGCTTTTCACGTCGTTTGGTAGAAATCCACGCGCGCGTTCTGCCAGAAGCACCATTTGCATGCATATCGTGTGGTTTTGCAGAAAACTGCGTCCGCGTCTACCAAAAGATGCATGTGCATGCTTAAAACGCGTTTTGGCACAAATCCATGTGCGGGTGCTAAAAAGAGCAGCATCGGCATGCTTTTCACGTCGTTTGGTAGAAATCCACGCGCGCGTTCTTGCCAAAAGCACCATTTGCATGCATATCGTGTGGTTTTGCAGAAAACTGCGTCCGCGTCTACCAAAAGATGCATGTGCATGCTTAAAACGTGTTTTGGCACAAATCCATGTGCGGGTGCTAAAAAGAGCAGCATCGGCATGCTTTTCACGTCGTTTGGTAGAAATCCACGCGTGCGTTCTGCCAAAAGAACCATTTGCATGCATATCGTGTGGTTTTGCAGAAAACTGCGTCCGCGTCTACCAAAAGATGCATGTGCATGCTTAAAACGCGTTTTGGCACAAATCCATGTGCGGGTGCTAAAAAGAGCAGCATCGGCATGCTTTTCACGTCGTTTGGTAGAAATCCACGCGCGCGTTCTGCCAAAAGCACCATTTGCATCCATATTGTGTGGTTTTGTAGAAAACTGCGTTTGCGTCTACCAAAAGATGCATGCGCATGCTTAAAACGCCTTTTGGCACAAATCCATGTGCGGGTGCTAAAAAGAGCAGCATCGGCATGCATTTCACGTCGTTTGGTAGAAATCCACGCGCGCGTTCTACCAAAAGCACCATTTGCATGCATATCGTGTGGTTTTGCAGAAAACTGCGTCCGCGTCTACCAAAAGATGCATGTGCATGCTTAAAACGCGTTTTGGCACAAATCCATGTGCGGGTGCTAAAAAGAGCAGCATCGGCATGCTTTTCACGTCGTTTGGTAGAAATCCACGCGCGAGTTCTGCCAAAAGCACCATTTGCATGCATATCGTGTGGTTTTGTAGAAAACTGCGTCCGCGTCTACCAAAAGATGCATGTGCATGCTTAAAACGCCTTTTGGCACAAATCCATGTGCGGGTGCTAAAAAGAGCAGCATCGGCATGCTTTTCACGTCGTTTGGTAGAAATCCACGCGCGCGTTCTGCCAAAAGCACCATTTGCATGCATATCGTGTGGTTTTGCAGAAAACTGCGTCCGCGTCTACCAAAAGATGCATGTGCATGCTTAAAACGCGTTTTGGCACAAATCCATGTGCGGGTGCTAAAAAGAGCAGCATCGGCATGCTTTTCACGTCGTTTGGTAGAAATCCACGCGCGCGTTCTGCCAAAAGCACCAATTGCATGCATATCGTGTGGTTTTGCAGAAAACTTTGTCCGCGTCTACCAAAAGATGCATGTGCATGCTTAAAACGCGTTTTGGCACAAATTCATGTACGGGTGCTAAAAAGAGCAGCAACGGCATGCTTTTCACGTCGTTTGGTAGAAATCCACGCGCGCGTTCTGCCAAAAGCACCATTTGCATGCATATCGCGTGGTTTTGCAGAAAACTGCGTCCGCGTCTACCAAAAGAGTCATGTGCATGCTTAAAACGCGTTTTGGCACATATCCATGTGCGGGTGCTAAAAAGAGCAGCATCGGCATGCTTTTGACGTCGTTTGGTAGAAATCCACGCGCGCGTTCTGCCAAAAGCACCATTTGCATGCATATCGTGTGGTTTTGCGGAAAACTGCGTCCGCGTCTACCAAAAGATGCATGTGCATGCTTAAAACGCGTTTTGGCACAAATCCATGTGCGGGTGCTAAAAAGAGCAGCATCGGCATGCTTTTCACGTCGTTTGGTAGAAATCCATGCGCGCGTTCTTGCCAAAAGCACCATTTGCATGCATATCGTGTGGTTTTGCAGAAAACTGCGTCCGCGTCTACCAAAAGATGCATGTGCATGCTTAAAACGCGTTTTGGCACAAATCCATGTGCGGGTGCTAAAAAGAGCAGCATCGGCATGCTTTTCACGTCGTTTGGTAGAAATCCACGCGCGCGTTCTGCCAAAAGCACCATTTGCATGCATATCGTGTGGTTTTGCAGAAAACTGCGTCCGCGTCTACCAAAAGATGCATGTGCATGCTTAACACGCGTTTTGGCACAAATCCATGTGCGGGTGCTAAAAAGAGCAGCATCGGCATGCTTTTCACGTCGTTTCGTAGAAATCCACGCGCGCGTTCTGCCAAAAGCACCAATTGCATGCATATCGTGTGGTTTTGCAGAAAACTGCGCCCGCGTCTACCAAAAGATGCATGTGCATGCTTAAAACGCGTTTTGGCACAAATCCATGTGCGGGTGCTAAAAAGAGCAGCAACGGCATGCTTTTCACGTCGTTTGGTAGGAATCCACGGGCGCGTTCTGCCAAAAGCACCATTTGCATGCATATCGCGTGGTTTTGCAGAAAACTGCGACCGCGTCTACCAAAAGGTGCATGTGCATGCTTAAAACGCGTTTTGGCACATATCCATGTGCGGGTGCTAAAAAGAGCAGCATCGGCACGCTTTTGACGTCGTTTGGTAGAAATCCACGCGCGCGTTCTTCCAAAAGCACCATTTGCATGCATATCGTGTGGTTTTGCAGAAAACTGCGTCCGCGTCTACCAAAAGATGCATGTGCATGCTTAAAACGCGTTTTGGCACAAATCCATGTGCGGGTGCTAAAAAGAGCAGCATCGGCATGCTTTTCACGTCGTTTGGTAGAAATCCACGCGCGCGTTCTTGCCAAAAGCACCATTTGCATGCATATCGTGTGGTTTTGAAGAAAACTGCGTCCGCGTCTAACAAGAGATGCATGTGCATGCTTAAAACGCCTTTTGGCACAAATCCATGTGCGGGTGCTAAAAAGAGCAGCATCGGCATGCTTTTCACGTCGTTTGGTAGGAATCCACGGGCGCGTTCTGCCAAAAGCACCATTTGCATGCATATCGCGTGGTTTTGCAGAAAACTGCGACCGCGTCTACCAAAAGGTGCATGTGCATGCTTAAAACGCGTTTTGGCACATATCCATGTGCGGGTGCTAAAAAGAGCAGCATCGGCACGCTTTTGACGTCGTTTGGTAGAAATCCACGCGCGCGTTCTGCCAAAAGCACCATTTGCATGCATATCGTGTGGTTTTGCAAAACTGCGTCCGCGTCTACCAAAAGATGCATGTGCATGCTTAAAACGCGTTTTGGCACAAATCCATGTGCGGGTGCTAAAAAGAGCAGCATCGGCATTCTTTTCACGTCGTTTGGTAGAAATCCACGCGCGCGGTCTGCCAAAAGCACCATTTGCATGCATATCGTGTGGTTCTGCAGAAAAATGCGTCCGCGTCTACCAAAAGATGCATGTGCATGCTTAAAACGCGTTTTGGCACAAATCCATGAGCGGGTGCTAAAAAGAGCAGCATCGGCATGCTTTTCACGTCCTTTGGTAGAAATCCACGCGCGCGTTCTGCCAAAAGCACCATTTGCATCCATATCGTGTGGTTTCGTAGAAAACTGCGTCCGCGTCTACCAAAAGATGCATGTGCATGCTTAAAACGCCTTTTGGCACAAATCCATGTGCGGGTGCTAAAAAGAGCAGCATCGGCATGCATTTCACGTCGTTTGGTAGAAATCCACGCGCGGGTTCTGCCAAAAGCACCATTTGCATGCATATCGTGTGGTTTTGTAGAAAACTGCGTCCGTGTCGGCCAAAAGATGCATGTGCATGCTTAAAACGCCTTTTGGCACAAATCCATGTGCGGGTGCTAAAAAGAGCAGCATCGGCATGCTTTTCACGTCGTTTGGTAGAAACCCACGCGCGCGTTCTGCCAAAAGCACCATTTGCATGCATATCGTGTGGTTTTGTAGAAAACTGCGTCCGCGTCTACCAAAAGATGCATGTGCATGCTTAAAACGCCTTTTGGCACAAATCCATGTGCGGGTGCTAAAAAGAGCAGCATCGGCATGCATTTCACGTCGTTTGGTAGAAATCCACGCGCGCGTTCTGCCAAAAGCACCATTTGCATGCATATCGTGTGGTTCTGCAGAAAACTGCGTCCGCGTCTACCAAAAGATGCATGTGCATGCTTAAAACGCGTTTTGGCACAAATCCATGTGCGGGTGCTAAAAAGAGCAGCATCGGCATGCTTTTCACGTCGTTTGGTAGAAACCCACGCGCGCGTTCTGCCAAAAGCACCATTTGCATGCATATCGTGTGGTTTTGTAGAAAACTGCGTCCGCGTCTACCAAAAGATGCATGTGCATGCTTAAAACGCCTTTTGGCACAAATCCATGTGCGGGTGCTAAAAAGAGCAGCATCGGCATGCATTTCACGTCGTTTGGTAGAAATCCACGCGCGCGTTCTGCCAAAAGCACCATTTGCATGCATATCGTGTGGTTCTGCAGAAAACTGCGTCCGCGTCTACCAAAAGATGCATGTGCATGCTTAAAACGCCTTTTGGCACAAATCCATGTGCGGGTGCTAAAAAGAGCAGCATCGGCATGCATTTCACGTCGTTTGGTAGAAATCCACGCGCGCGTTCTGCCAAAAGCACCATTTGCATGCATATCGTGTGGTTCTGCAGAAAACTGCGTCCGCGTCTACCAAAAGATGCATGTGCATGCTTAAAACGCGTTTTGGCACAAATCCATGTGCGGGTGCTAAAAAGAGCAGCATCGGCATGCTTTTCACGTCGTTTGGTAGAAACCCACGCGCGCGTTCTGCCAAAAGCACCATTTGCATGCATATCGTGTGGTTTTGTAGAAAACTGCGTCCGCGTCTACCAAAAGATGCATGTGCATGCTTAAAACGCCTTTTGGCACAAATCCATGTGCGGGTGCTAAAAAGAGCAGCATCGGCATGCATTTCACGTCGTTTGGTAGAAATCCACGCGCGCGTTCTGCCAAAAGCACCATTTGCATGCATATCGTGTGGTTCTGCAGAAAACTGCGTCCGCGTCTACCAAAAGATGCATGTGCATGCTTAAAACGCGTTTTGGCACAAATCCATGTGCGGGTGCTAAAAAGAGCAGCATCGGCATGCTTTTCACGTCGTTTGGTAGAAATCCACGCGCGCGTTCTGCCAAAAGCACCATTTGCATGCATATCGTGTGGTTTTGCAGAAAACTGCGTCCGCGTCTACCAAAAGATGCATGTGCATGCTTAAAACGCGTTTTGGCACAAATCCATGTGCGGGTGCTAAAAAGAGCAGCATCGGCATGCTTTTCACGTCGTTTGGTAGAAATCCACGCGCGCGTTCTGCCAAAAGCACCATTTGCATGCATATCGTGTGGTTTTATAGAAAACTGCGTCGCGTCTACCAAAAGATGCATGTGCATGCTTAAAACGCGTTTTGGCACAAATCCAGGTGCGGGCGCTAAAAAGAGCAGCATCGGCATGCTTTTCACGTCGTTTGGTAGAAATCCACGCGCGCGTTCTGCCAAAAGCACCATTTGCATGCATATCGTGTGGTTTTGCAGAAAACTGCGTCCGCGTCTACCAAAAGATGCATGTGCATGCTTAAAACACGTTTTGGCACAAATCCATGTGCGGGTGCTAAAAAGAGCAGCATCGGCATGCTTTTCACGTCGTTTGGTAGACATCCACGCGCGCGTTCTGCCAAAAGCACCATTTGCATGCATATCGTGTGGTTTTGTAGAAAACTGCGTCCGCGTCTACCAAAAGATGCATGTGCATGCTTAAAACGCCTTTTGGCACAAATCCATGTGCGGGTGCTAAAAAGAGCAGCATCGGCATGCATTTCACGTCGTTTGGTAGAAATCCACGCGCGCGTTCTGCCAAAAGCACCATTTGCATGCATATCGTGTGGTTTTGCAGAAAACTGCGTCCGCGTCTACCAAAAGATGCATGTGCATGCTTAAAACGCGTTTTGGCACAAATCCATGTGCGGGTGCTAAAAGAGCAGCATCGGCATGCTTTTCACGTCGTTTGGTAGAAATCCACGCCCGCGTTCTGCCAAAAGCACCATTTTCATGCATATCGTGTGGTTTTGCAGAAAACTGCGTCCGCGTCTACCAAAAGATGCATGTGCATGCTTAAAACGCGTTTTGGCACAAATCCATGTGCGGGTGCTAAAAAGAGCAGCATCGGCATGCTTTTCACGTCGTTTGGTAGAAATCCACGCGCGCGGTCTGCCAAAAGCACCATTTGCATGCATATCGTGTGCTTTTGCAGAAAACTGCGTCCGCGTCTACCAAAAGATGCATGTGCATGCTTAAAACGCCTTTTGGCACAAATCCATGTGCGGGTGCTAAAAGAGCAGCATCGGCATGCTTTTCACGTCGTTTGGTAGAAATCCACGCGCGCGTTCTGCCAAAAGCACCATTTGCATGCATATCGTGTGGTTTTGTAGAAAACTGCATCCGCGTCTACCAAAAGATGCATGTGCATGCTTAAAACGCCTTTTGGCACAAATCCATGTGCGGGTGCTAAAAAGAGCAGCATCGGCATGCATTTCACGTCGTTTGGTAGAAATCCACGCGCGCGTTCTGCCAAAAGCACCATTTGCATGCATTTCGTGTGGTTTTGCAGAAAACTGCGTCCGCGTCTACCAAAAGATGCATGTGCATGCTTAAAACGCGTTTTGGCACAAATCCATGTGCGGGTGCTAAAAAGAGCAGCATCGGCATGCTTTTCACGTCGTTTGGTAGAAATCCACGCGCGCGTTCTGCCAAAAGCACCATTTGCATGCATATCGTGTGGTTTTGCAGAAAACTGCGTCCGCGTCTACCAAAAGAGGCATGTGCATGCTTAAAACGCGTTTTGGCAGAAATACATGTGCGGGTGCTAAAAAGAGCAGCATCGGCATGCTTTTCACGTCGTTTGGTAGAAATCCACGCGCGCGTTCTGCCAAAAGCACCGTTTGCATGCATATCGTGTGGTTTTGCAGAAAACTGCGTCCGCGTCTACCAAAAGATGCATGTGCATGCTTAAAACGCGTTTTGGCACAAATCCATGTGCGGGTGCTAAAAAGAGCAGCATCGGCATGCTTTTCACGTCGTTTGGTAGAAATCCACGCGCGCGTTCTTGCCAAAAGCACCATTTGCATGCATATCGTGTGGTTTTGCAAAACTGCGTCCGCGTCTACCAAAAGATGCATGTGCATGCTTAAAACGCGTTTTGGCACAAATCCATGTGCGGGTGCTAAAAAGAGCAGCATCGGCATTCTTTTCACGTCGTTTGGTAGAAATCCACGCGCGCGGTCTGCCAAAAGCACCATTTGCATGCATATCGTGTGGTTCTGCAGAAAAATGCGTCCGCGTCTACCAAAAGATGCATGTGCATGCTTAAAACGCGTTTTGGCACAAATCCATGAGCGGGTGCTAAAAAGAGCAGCATCGGCATGCTTTTCACGTCCTTTGGTAGAAATCCACGCGCGCGTTCTGCCAAAAGCACCATTTGCATCCATATCGTGTGGTTTCGTAGAAAACTGCGTCCGCGTCTACCAAAAGATGCATGTGCATGCTTAAAACGCCTTTTGGCACAAATCCATGTGCGGGTGCTAAAAAGAGCAGCATCGGCATGCATTTCACGTCGTTTGGTAGAAATCCACGCGCGGGTTCTGCCAAAAGCACCATTTGCATGCATATCGTGTGGTTTTGTAGAAAACTGCGTCCGTGTCGGCCAAAAGATGCATGTGCATGCTTAAAACGCCTTTTGGCACAAATCCATGTGCGGGTGCTAAAAAGAGCAGCATCGGCATGCTTTTCACGTCGTTTGGTAGAAACCCACGCGCGCGTTCTGCCAAAAGCACCATTTGCATGCATATCGTGTGGTTTTGTAGAAAACTGCGTCCGCGTCTACCAAAAGATGCATGTGCATGCTTAAAACGCCTTTTGGCACAAATCCATGTGCGGGTGCTAAAAAGAGCAGCATCGGCATGCATTTCACGTCGTTTGGTAGAAATCCACGCGCGCGTTCTGCCAAAAGCACCATTTGCATGCATATCGTGTGGTTCTGCAGAAAACTGCGTCCGCGTCTACCAAAAGATGCATGTGCATGCTTAAAACGCGTTTTGGCACAAATCCATGTGCGGGTGCTAAAAAGAGCAGCATCGGCATGCTTTTCACGTCGTTTGGTAGAAACCCACGCGCGCGTTCTGCCAAAAGCACCATTTGCATGCATATCGTGTGGTTTTGTAGAAAACTGCGTCCGCGTCTACCAAAAGATGCATGTGCATGCTTAAAACGCCTTTTGGCACAAATCCATGTGCGGGTGCTAAAAAGAGCAGCATCGGCATGCATTTCACGTCGTTTGGTAGAAATCCACGCGCGCGTTCTGCCAAAAGCACCATTTGCATGCATATCGTGTGGTTCTGCAGAAAACTGCGTCCGCGTCTACCAAAAGATGCATGTGCATGCTTAAAACGCGTTTTGGCACAAATCCATGTGCGGGTGCTAAAAAGAGCAGCATCGGCATGCTTTTCACGTCGTTTGGTAGAAATCCACGCGCGCGTTCTGCCAAAAGCACCATTTGCATGCATATCGTGTGGTTTTGCAGAAAACTGCGTCCGCGTCTACCAAAAGATGCATGTGCATGCTTAAAACGCGTTTTGGCACAAATCCATGTGCGGGTGCTAAAAAGAGCAGCATCGGCATGCTTTTCACGTCGTTTGGTAGAAATCCACGCGCGCGTTCTGCCAAAAGCACCATTTGTATGCATATCGTGTGGTTTTGAAGAAAACTGCGTCCGCGTCTACCAAAAGATGCATGTGCATGCTTAAAACGCGTTTTGGCACAAATCCATGTGCGGGTGCTAAAAAGAGCAGCAACGGCATGCTTTTCACGTCGTTTGGTAGAAATCCACGCGCGCGTTCTGCCAGAAGCACCATTTGCATGCATATCGTGTGGTTTTGCAGAAAACTGCGTCCGCGTCTACCAAAAGATGCATGTGCATGCTTAAAACGCGTTTTGGCACAAATCCATGTGCGGGTGCTAAAAAGAGTAGCATCGGCATGCTTTTCACGTCGTTTGGTAGAAATCCACGCGCGCGTTCTGCCAAAAGCACCATTTGCATGCATATCGTGTGGTTTTGCAGAAAACTGCGTCCGCGTCTACCAAACGATGCATGTGCATGCTTAAAACGCGTTTTGGCACAAATCCATGTGCGGGTGCTAAAAAGAGCAGCACCGGCATGCTTTTCACGTCGTTTGGTAGAAATCCACGCGCGCGTTCTACCAAAAGCACCATTTGCATGCATATCGTGTGGTTTTGCAGAAAACTGCGTCCGCGTCTACCAAAAGATGCATGTGCATGCTTAAAACGCGTTTTGGCACAAATCCATGTGCGGGTGCTAAAAAGAGCAGCATCGGCGTGCTTTTCACGTCGTTTGGTAGAAATTCACGCGCGCGTTCTGCCAAAAGCACCATTTGCATGCATATCGTGTGGTTTTGCAGAAAACTGCGTCCGCGTCTACCAAAAGATGCATGTGCATGCTTAAAACGCGTTTTGGCACAAATCCATGTGCGGGTGCTAAAAAGAGCAGCATCGGCATGCTTTTCACGTCGTTTGGTAGAAATCCACGCGCGCGTTCTGCCAAAAGCACCATTTGCATTGCATATCGTGTGGTTTTGCAGAAAACTGCGTCCGCGTCTACCAAAAGAGGCATGTGCATGCTTAAAACGCGTTTTGGCACAAATCCATGTGCGGGTGCTAAAAAGAGCAGCATCGGCATGCTTTTCACGTCTTTGGTAGAAATCCACGCGCGCGTTCTGCCAAAAGCACCATTTGCATGCATATCGTGTGGTTTTGCAGAAAACTGCGTCCGCGTCTACCAAAAGAGGCATGTGCATGCTTAAAACGCGTTTTGGCAGAAATACATGTGCGGGTGCTAAAAGAGCAGCATCGGCATGCTTTTCACGTCGTTTGGTAGAAATCCACGCGCGCGTTCTGCCAAAAGCACCGTTTGCATGCATATCGTGTGGTTTTGCAGAAAACTGCGTCCGCGTCTACCAAAAGATGCATGTGCATGCTTAAAACGCGTTTTGGCACAAATCCATGTGCGGGTGCTAAAAAGAGCAGCATCGGCATGCTTTTCACGTCGTTTGGTAGAAATCCACGCGCGCGTTCTTGCCAAAAGCACCATTTGCATGCATATCGTGTGGTTTTGCAAAACTGCGTCCGCGTCTACCAAAAGATGCATGTGCATGCTTAAAACGCGTTTTGGCACAAATCCATGTGCGGGTGCTAAAAAGAGCAGCATCGGCATTCTTTTCACGTCGTTTGGTAGAAATCCACGCGCGCGGTCTGCCAAAAGCACCATTTGCATGCATATCGTGTGGTTCTGCAGAAAAATGCGTCCGCGTCTACCAAAAGATGCATGTGCATGCTTAAAACGCGTTTTGGCACAAATCCATGAGCGGGTGCTAAAAAGAGCAGCATCGGCATGCTTTTCACGTCGTTTGGTAGAAATCCACGCGCGCGTTCTGCCAAAAGCACCATTTGTATGCATATCGTGTGGTTTTGAAGAAAACTGCGTCCGCGTCTACCAAAAGATGCATGTGCATGCTTAAAACGCGTTTTGGCACAAATCCATGTGCGGGTGCTAAAAAGAGCAGCAACGGCATGCTTTTCACGTCGTTTGGTAGAAATCCACGCGCGCGTTCTGCCAAAAGCACCATTTGCATGCATATCGTGTGGTTTTGCAGAAAACTGCGTCCGCGTCTACCAAAAGATGCATGTGCATGCTTAAAACGCGTTTTGGCACAAATCCATGTGCGGGTGCTAAAAAGAGCAGCATCGGCATGCTTTTCACGTCGTTTGGTAGAAATCCACGCGCGCGTTCTTGCCAAAAGCACCATTTGCATGCATATCGTGTGGTTTTGCAAAACTGCGTCCGCGTCTACCAAAAGATGCATGTGCATGCTTAAAACGCGTTTTGGCACAAATCCATGTGCGGGTGCTAAAAAGAGCAGCATCGGCATTCTTTTCACGTCGTTTGGTAGAAATCCACGCGCGCGGTCTGCCAAAAGCACCATTTGCATGCATATCGTGTGGTTCTGCAGAAAAATGCGTCCGCGTCTACCAAAAGATGCATGTGCATGCTTAAAACGCGTTTTGGCACAAATCCATGAGCGGGTGCTAAAAAGAGCAGCATCGGCATGCTTTTCACGTCGTTTGGTAGAAATCCACGCGCGCGTTCTGCCAAAAGCACCATTTGTATGCATATCGTGTGGTTTTGAAGAAAACTGCGTCCGCGTCTACCAAAAGATGCATGTGCATGCTTAAAACGCGTTTTGGCACAAATCCATGTGCGGGTGCTAAAAAGAGCAGCAACGGCATGCTTTTCACGTCGTTTGGTAGAAATCCACGCGCGCGTTCTGCCAGAAGCACCATTTGCATGCATATCGTGTGGTTTTGCAGAAAACTGCGTCCGCGTCTACCAAAAGATGCATGTGCATGCTTAAAACGCGTTTTGGCACAAATCCATGTGCGGGTGCTAAAAAGAGTAGCATCGGCATGCTTTTCACGTCGTTTGGTAGAAATCCACGCGCGCGTTCTGCCAAAAGCACCATTTGCATGCATATCGTGTGGTTTTGCAGAAAACTGCGTCCGCGTCTACCAAACGATGCATGTGCATGCTTAAAACGCGTTTTGGCACAAATCCATGTGCGGGTGCTAAAAAGAGCAGCACCGGCATGCTTTTCACGTCGTTTGGTAGAAATCCACGCGCGGGTTCTGCCAAAAGCACCATTTGCATGCATATCGTGTGGTTTTGTAGAAAACTGCGTCCGCGTCTACCAAAAGATGCATGTGCATGCTTAAAACGCGTTTTGGCACAAATCCATGTGCGGGTGCTAAAAAGAGCAGCATCGGCATGCTTTTCACGTCGTTTGGTAGAAATCCACGCGCGCGTTCTGCCAAAAGCACCATTTGCATGCATATCGTGTGGTTTTGCAGAAAACTGCGTCCGCGTCTACCAAAAGAGGCATGTGCATGCTTAAAACGCGTTTTGGCAGAAATACATGTGCGGGTGCTAAAAAGAGCAGCATCGGCATGCTTTTCACGTCGTTTGGTAGAAATCCACGCGCGCGTTCTGCCAAAAGCACCATTTGCATGCATATCGTGTGGTTCTGCAGAAAACTGCGTCCGCGTCTACCAAAAGATGCATGTGCATGCTTAAAACGCGTTTTGGCACAAATCCATGTGCGGGTGCTAAAAAGAGCAGCATCGGCATGCTTTTCACGTCGTTTGGTAGAAATCCACGCGCGCGTTCTGCCAAAAGCACCATTTGTATGCATATCGTGTGGTTTTGAAGAAAACTGCGTCCGCGTCTACCAAAAGATGCATGTGCATGCTTAAAACGCGTTTTGGCACAAATCCATGTGCGGGTGCTAAAAAGAGCAGCATCGGCATGCTTTTCACGTCGTTTGGTAGAAATCCACGCGCGCGTTCTTGCCAAAAGCACCATTTGCATGCATATCGTGTGGTTTTGCAGAAAACTGCGTCCGCGTCTACCAAAAGATGCATGAGCATGCTTAAAACGCGTTTTGGCACAAATCCATGTGCGGGTGCTAAAAAGAGCAGCATCGGCATGCTTTTCACGTCGTTTGGTAGAAATCCACGCGCGCGTTCTGCCAAAAGCACCATTTGCATGCATATCGTGTGGTTTTGCAGAAAACTGCGTCCGCGTCTACCAAAAGATGCATGTGCATGCTTAAAACGCGTTTTGGCACAAATCCATGTGCGGGTGCTAAAAAGAGCAGCATCGGCATGCTTTTCACGTCGTTTGGTAGAAATCCACGCGCGCGGTCTGCCAAAAGCACCACTTGCATGCATATCGTGTGGTTTTGCAGAAAACTGCGTCCGCGTCTACCAAAAGATGCATGTGCATGCTTAAAACGCGTTTTGGCACAAATCCATGTGCGGGTGCTAAAAAGAGCAGCATCGGCATGCTTTTCACGTCGTTTGGTAGAAATCCACGCGCGCGTTCTGCCAAAAGCACCATTTGCATGCATATCATGTGATTTTGCAGAAAACTGCGTCCGCGTCTACCAAAAGATGCATGTGCATGCTTAAAATGCGTTTTGGCACAAATTTTTGTGCGGGTGCTAAAAAGAGCAGCATCGGCATGCTTTTCACGTCGTTTGGTAGAAATCCACGCGCGCGTTCTTGCCAAAAGCACCATTTGCATGGATATCGTGTGGTATTGCAGAAAACTGCGTCCGCGTCTACGAAAAGATGCATGTGCATGCTTAAAACGCGTGTTGGCACAAATCCATGTGCGGGTGCTAAAAAGAGCAGCATCGGCATGCTTTTCACGTCGTTTGGTAGAAATCCACGCGCGCGTTCTGCCAAAAGCACCGTTTGCATGCCTATCGTGTGGTTTTGCAGAAAACTGCGTCCGCGTCTACCAAAAGATGCATGTGCATGCTTAAAACGCGTTTTGGCACAAATCCATGTGCGGGTGCTAAAAAGAGCAGCATCGGCATGCTTTTCACGTCGTTTGGTAGAAATCCACGCGCGCGTTCTGCCTAAAGCACCATTTGCATGCATATCGTGTGGTTTTGCAGAAAACTGCGTCCGCGTCCACCAAAAGATGCATGTGCATGCTTAAAACGCGTTTTGGCACAAATCCATGTGCGGGTGCTAAAAAGAGCAGCATCGGCATGCTTTTCACGTCGTTTGGTAGAAATCCACGCGCGGGTTCTGCCAAAAGCACCATTTGCATGCATATCGTGTGGTTTTGCAGAAAACTGCGTCCGCGTCTACCAAAAGATGCATGTGCATGCTTAAAACGCGTTTTGGCACAAATTCATGTGCGGGTGCTAAAAAGAGCAGCATCGGCATGCTTTTCACGTCGTTTGGTAGAAATCCACGCGCGCGTTCTGCCAAAAGCACCATTTGTATGCATATCGTGTGGTTTTGAAGAAAACTGCGTCCGCGTCTACCAAAAGATGCATGTGCATGCTTAAAACGCGTTTTGGCACAAATCCATGTGCGGGTGCTAAAAGAGCAGCATCGGCATGCTTTTCACGTCGTTTGGTAGAAATCCACGCGCGCGTTCTTGCCAAAAGCACCATTTGCATGCATATCGTGTGGTTTTGCAGAAAACTGCGTCCGCGTCTACCAAAAGATGCATGTGCATGCTTAAAACGCGTTTTGGCACAAATCCATGTGCGGGTGCTAAAAAGAGCAGCATCGGCATGCTTTTCACGTCGTTTGGTAGAAATCCACGCGCGCGTTCTGCCAAAAGCACCATTTGCATGCATATCGTGTGGTTTTGCAGAAAACTGCGTCCGCGTCTACCAAAAGATGCATGTGCATGCTTAAAACGCGTTTTGGCACAACTCCATGTGCGGGTGCTAAAAAGAGCAGCATCGGCATGCTTTTCACGTAGTTTGGTAGAAATCTACGCGCGCGTTCTGCCAAAAGCACCACTTGCATGCATATCGTGTGGTTTTGCAGAAAACTGCGTCCGCGTCTACCAAAAGATGCATGTGCATGCTTAAAACGCGTTTTGGCACAAATCCATGTGCGGGTGCTAAAAAGAGCAGCATCGGCATGCTTTTCACGTCGTTTGGTAGAAATCCACGCGCGCGTTCTGCCAAAAGCACCATTTGCATGCATATCGTGTGGTTTTGCAGAAAACTGCGTCCGCGTCTACCAAAAGATGCATTTGCATGCTTAAAACGAGTTTTGGCACAAATCCATGTGCGGGTGCTAAAAAGAGCAGCATCGGCATGCTTTTCACGTCGTTTGGTAGAAATCCACGCGCGCGTTCTGCCAAAAGCACCATTTGCATACATATCGTGTGGTTTTGCAGAAAACTGCGTCCGCGTCTACCAAAAGATGCATGTGCATGCTTACAACGCGTTTTGGCACAAATCCATGTGCAGGTGCTAAAAAGAGCAGCATCGGCATGCTTTTCACGTCGTTTGGTAGAATTCCACGCGCGCGTTCTTCCCAAAAGCACCATTTGCATGCATATCGTGTGGTTTTGCAGAAAACTGAGTCCGCGTCTACCAAAAGATGCATGTGCATGCTTAAAACGCGTTTTGGCACAAATCCATGTGCGGGTGCTAAAAAGAGCAGCATCGGCATGCTTTTCACGTCGTTTGGTAGAAATCCACGCGCGCGGTCTGCCAAAAGCACCATTTGCATGCATATCGTGTGGTTTTGCAGAAAACTGCGTCCGCGTCTACCAAAAGATGCATGTGCATGCTTAAAACGCGTTTTGGCACAAATCCATGTGCGGGTGCTAAAAAGAGCAGCATCGGCATGCTTTTCACGTCGTTTGGTAGAAATTCACGCGCGCGTTCTGCCAAAAGCACCATTTGCATGCATATCGTGTGGTTTTGCAGAAAACTGCGTCCGCGTCTACCAAAAGATGCATGTGCATGCTTAAAACGCGTTTTGGCACAAATCCATGTGCGGGTGCTAAAAAGAGCAGCATCAGCATGCTTTTCACGTCGTTTGGTAGAAATCTACGCGCGCGTTCTGCCAAAAGCACCATTTGCATGCATATCGTGTGGTTTTGCAGAAAACTGCGTCCGCGTCTACCAAAAGATGCATGTGCATGCTTAAAACGCGTTTTGGCACAAATCCATGTGCGGGTGCTAAAAAGAGCAGCATCAGCATGCTTTTCACGTCGTTTGGTAGAAATCCACGCGCGCGTTCTGCCTAAAGCACCATTTGCATGCATATCGTGTGGTTTTGCAGAAAACTGCGTCCGCGTCTACCAAAAGATGCATGTGCATGCTTAAAACGCGTTTTGGCACGAATCCATGTGCAGGTGCTAAAAAGAGCAGCATCGGCATGCTTTTCACGTCGTTTGGTAGTAATCCACGCGCGCGTTCTGCCAAAAGCACCATTTGCATGCATATCGTGTGGTTTTGCAGAAAACTGCGTCCGCGTCTACCAAAAGATGCATGTGCATGCTTAAAACGCGTTTTGGCACAAATCCATGTGCGGGTGCTAAAAAGAGCAGCATCGGCATGCTTTTCACGTCGTTTGGTAGAAATCCACGCGCGCGTTCTTGCCAAAAGCACCATTTGCATGCATATCGTGTGGTTTTGCAGAAAACTGCGTCCGCGTCTACCAAAAGATGCATGTGCATGCTTAAAACGCGTTTTGGCACAAATCCATGTGCGGGTGCTAAAAAGAGCAGCATCGGCATGCTTTTCACGTCGTTTGGTAGAAATCCACGCCCGCGGTCTGCCAAAAGCACCATTTGCATGCATATCGTGTGGTTTTGCAGAAAACTGCGTCCGCGTCTACCAAAAGATGCATGTGCATGCTTAAAACGCCTTTTGGCACAACTCCATGTGCGGGTGCTAAAAAGAGCAGCATCGGCATGCTTTTCACGTCGTTTGGTAGAAATCTACGCGCGCGTTCTGCCAAAAGCACCATTTGCATGCATATCGTGTGGTTTTGCAGAAAACTGCGTCCGCGTCTACCAAAAGATGCATGTGCATGCTTAAAACGCTTTTGGCACAAATCCATGTGCGCGTGCTAAAAAGAGCAGCATCGGCATGCTTTTCACGTCGTTTGGTAGAAATCCACGCGCGCGTTCTGCCAAAAGCACCATTTGCATGCATATCGTGTGGTTTTGCAGAAAACTGCGTCCGCGTCTACCAAAAGATGCATGTGCATGCTTAAAACGCGTTTTGGCACAAATCCATGTGCGGGTGCTAAAAAGAGCAGCATCGGCATGCTTTTCACGTCGTTTGGTAGAAATGCACGCGCGCGTCCTGCCAAAAGCACCATTTGCATGCATATCGTGTGGTTTTGCAGAAAACTGCGTCCACGCCTACCAAAAGATGCATGTGCATGCTTAAAACGCGTTTTGGCACAAATCAATGTGCGGGTGCTAAAAAGAGCAGCATCGGCATGCTTTTCACGTCGTTTGGTAGAAATCCACGCGCGCGTTCTGCCAAAAGCACCATTTGCATGCATATCGTGTGGTTTTGCAGAAAACGGCGTCCGCGTCTACCAAAAGATGCATGTGCGTGCTTAAAACGCGTTTTGGCACAAATCCATGTGCGGGTGATAAAAAGAGCAGCATCTGCATGCTTTTCACGTCGTTTGGTAGAAATCCACGCGCGCGTTCTTGCCAAAAGCACCATTTGCATGCATATCGTGTGGTTTTGCAGAAAACTGCGTCCGCGTCTACCAAAAGATGCATGTGCATGCTTAAAACGCGTTTTGGCACAAATCCATGTGCGGGTGCTAAAAAGAGAAGCATCGGCATGCTTTTCACGTCGTTTGGTAGAAATCCACGCGCGCGTTCTGCCAAAAGCATCATTTGCATGCATATCGTGTGGTTTTGCAGAAAACTGCGTCCGCGTCTACCAAAAGATGCATGTGCATGCTTAAAACACGTTTTGGCACAAATCCATGTGCGGGTGCTAAAAAGAGCAGCATCGGCATGCTTTTCACGTCGTTTGGTAGAAATCCACGCGCGCGTTTTGCCAAAAGCACCATTTGCATGCATATCGTGTGGTTTTGCAGAAATCTGCGTCCGCGTCTACCAAAAGATGCATGTGCATGCTTAAAACGCGTTTTGGCACAAATCCATGTGCGGGTGCTAAAAAGAGCAGCATCGGCATGCTTTTCACGTCGTTTGGTAGAAATCCACGCGCGCGTTCTGCCAAAAGCACCATTTGCATGCATATCGTGTGGTTTTGCAGAAAACGGCGTCCGCGTCTACCAAAAGATGCATGTGCGTGCTTAAAACGCGTTTTGGCACAAATCCATGTGCGGGTGCTAAAAAGAGCAGCATCTGCATGCTTTTCACGTCGTTTGGTAGAAATCCACGCGCGCGTTCTTGCCAAAAGCACCATTTGCATGCATATCGTGTGGTTTTGCAGAAAACTGCGTCCGCGTCTACCAAAAGATGCATGTGCATGCTTAAAACGCGTTTTGGCACAAATCCATGTGCGGTTGCTAAAAAGAGAAGCATCGGCATGATTTTCACGTCGTTTGGTAGAAATCCACGCGCACGTTCTGCCAAAAGCACCATTTGCATGCATATCGTGTGGTTTTGCAGAAAACTGCGTACGCGTCTACGAAACGATGCATGTGCATGCTTAAAACGCGTTTTTGCACAAATCCATGTGCGGGTGCTAAAAAGAGCAGCATCTGCATGCTTTTCACGTCGTTTGGTAGAAATCCACGCGCGCGTTCTTGCCAAAAGCACCATTTGCATGCATATCGTGTGGTTTTGCAGAAAACTGCGTCCGCGTCTACCAAAAGATGCATGTGCATGCTTAAAACGCGTTTTGGCACAAATCCATGTGCGGGTGCTAAAAAGAGAAGCATCGGCATGCTTTTCACGTCGTTTGGTAGAAATCCACGCGCGCGTTCTGCCAAAAGCATCATTTGCATGCATATCGTCTGGTTTTGCAGAAAACTGCGTCCGCGTCTACCAAAAGATGCATGTGCATGCTTAAAACACGTTTTGGCACAAATAAATGTGCGGCTGCTAAAAAGAGCAGCATCGGCATGCTTTTCACGTCGTTTGATAGAAATCCACGCGCGCGTTTTGCCAAAAGCACCATTTGCATGCATATCGTGTGGTTTTGCAGAAAACTGCGTCCGCGTCTACCAAAAGATGCATGTGCATGCTTAATACGCGTTTTGGCACAAATCCATGTGCGGGTGCTAAAAAGAGCAGCATCGGCATGCTTTTCACGTCGTTTGGTAGAAATCCACGCGCGCGTTCTTGCCAAAAGCACCATTTGCATGCATATCGTGTGGTTTTGCAGAAAACTGCGTCCGCGTCTACCAAAAGATGCATGTGCATGCTCAAAACGCGTTTTGGCACAAATCCATGTGCGGGTGCTAAAAAGAGCAGCATCGGCATGCTTTTCACGTCGTTTGGTAGAAATCCACGCGCGCGTTCTGCCAAAAGCACCATTTGCATGCATATCGTGTGGTTTTGCAGAAAACTGCGTCCGCGTCTACCAAAAGATGCATGTGCATGCTTAAAACGCGTTTTGGCACAAATCCATGTGCGGGTGCTAAAAAGAGCAGCATCGGCATGCTTTTCACGTCGTTTGGTAGAAATCCACGCGCGCGTTCTGCCAAAAGCACCATTTGCATGCATATCGTGTGGTTTTGCAGAAAACTGCGTCCGCGTCTACCAAAAGATGCATGTGCATGCTTAAAACGCGTTTTGGCACAAATCCATGTGCGCGTGCTAAAAAGAGCAGCATCGGCATGCTTTTTACGTCGTTTGGTAGAAATCCACGCGCGCGTTCTGCCAAAAGCACCATTTGCATGCATATCGTGTGGTTTTGTAGAAAACTGCGTCAGCGTTTACCAAAAGATGCATGTGCATGCTTAAAACGCGTTTTGGCACAAATCCATGTGCGGGTGCTAAAAAGAGGAGCATCGGCATGCTTTTCACGTCGTTTGGTAGAAATCTACGCGCGCGTTCTGCCAAAAGCACCATTTGCATGCATATCGTGTGGTTTTGCAGAAAACTGCGTCCTCGTCTACCAAAAGATGCATGTGCATGCTTAAAACGCGTTTTGGCACAAATACATGTGCGGGTGCTAAAAAGAGCAGCATCGGCATGCTTTTCACGTCGTTTGGTAGAAATCCACGCGCGCGTTCTGCCAAAAGCACCATTTGCATGCATATCGTGGGGTTTTGCAGAAAACTGCGTCCGCGTCTACCAAAAGATGCATGTGCATGCTTAAAACGCGTTTTGGCACAAATCCATGTGCGAGTGCTAAAAAGAGCAGCATCGGCATGCTTTTCACGTCGTTTGGTAGAAATCCACGCGCGCGTTCTGCCAAAAGCACCATTTGCATGCATATCGTGTGGTTTTGCAGAAAACTGCGTCCGCGTCTACCAAAAGATGCATGTGCATGCTTAAAACGCGTTTTGGCACAAATCCATGTGCGGGTGCTAAAAACAGCAGCATCGGCATGCTTTTCACGTCGTTTGGTAGAAATCCACGCGCGCGTTCTTGCCAAAAGCACCATTTGCATGCATATCGTGTGGTTTTGCAGAAAACTGCGTCCGCGTCTACCAAAAGATGCATGTGCATGCTTAAAACGCGTTTTGGCACAAATCCATGTGTGGGTGCTAAAAAGAGCAGCATCGGCATGCTTTTTCACGTCGTTTGGTAGAAATCCACGCGCGCGATCTTGCCAAAAGCACCATTTGCATGCATATCGTGTGGTTTTGCAGAAAACTGCGTCCGCGTCTACCAAAAGATGCATGTGCATGCTTAAAACGCGTTTTGGCACAAATCCATGTGCGGGTGCTAAAAAGAGCAGCATCGGCATGCTTTTCACGTCGTTTGGTAGAAATCCACGCGCGCGTTCTGCCAAAAGCACCATTTGCATGCATATCGTGTGGTTTTGCAGAAAACTGCGTCCGCGTCTACCAAAAGATGCATGTGCATGCTTAAAACGCGTTTTGGCACAAATACATGTGCGGGTGCTAAAAAGAGCAGCATCGGCATGCTTTTCACGTCGTTTGGTAGAAATCCACGCGCGCGTTCTGCCAAAAGCACCATTTGCATGCATATCGTGTGGTTTTGCAGAAAACTGCGTCCGCGTCTACCAAAAGATGCATGTGCATGCTTAAAACGCGTTTTGGCCCAAATCCATGCGCGGGTGCTAAAAAGAGCAGCATCGGCATGCTTTTCACGTCGTTTGGTAGAAATCCACGCGCGCTTTCTTGCCAAAAGCACCATTTGCATGCATATCGTGTGGTTTTGCAGAAAACTGCGTCCGCGTCTACCAAAAGATGCATGTGCATGCTTAAAACGCGTTTTGGCACAAATCCATGTGCGGCTGCTAAAAAGAGCAGCATCGGCATGCTTTTCACGTCGTTTGGTAGAAATCCACGCGCGCGTTCTTGCCAAAAGCACCATTTGCATGCATATCGTGTGGTTTTGCAGCAAACTGCGTCCGCGTCTACCAAAAGATGCATGTGCATGCTTAAAACGCGTTTTGGCACAAATCCATGTGCGGGTGCTAAAAAGAGCAGCATCGGCATGCTTTTCACGTCGTTTGGTAGAAATCCACGCGCGCGTTCTGCCAAAAGCACCATTTGCATGCATATCGTGTGGTTTTGCAGAAAACTGCGTCCGCGTCTTCCAAAAGATGCATGTGCATGCTTAAAACGCGTTTTGGCCCAAATCCATGCGCAGGTGCTAAAAAGAGCAGCATCGGCATGCTTTTCACGTCGTTTGGTAGAAATCCACGCGCGCGTTCTTGCCAAAAGCACCATTTGCATGCATATCGTGTGGTTTTGCAGAAAACTGCGTCCGCGTCTACCAAAAGATGCATGTGCATGCTTAAAACGCGTTTTGGCACAAATCCATGTGCGGCTGCTAAAAAGAGCAGCATCGGCATGCTTTTCACGTCGTTTGGTAGAAATCCACGCGCGCGTTCTTGCCAAAAGCACCATTTGCATGCATATCGTGTGGTTTTGCAGAAAACTGCGTCCGCGTCTACCAAAAGATGCATGTGCATGCTTAAAACGCGTTTTGGCACAAATCCATGTGCGCGTGCTAAAAAGAGCAGCATCGGCATGCTTTTCACGTCGTTTGGTAGAAATCCACGCGCGCGTTCTGCCAAAAGCACCATTTGCATGCATATCGTGTGGTTTTGCAGAAAACTGCGTCCGCGTCAACCAAAAGATGCATGTGCATGCTTAAAACGCGTTTTGGCACAAATCCATGTGCGGGTGCTAAAAAGAGCAGCATCGGCATGCTTTTCACGTCGTTTGGTAGAAATCCACGCGCGCGTTCTGCCAAAAGCACTATTTGCATGCATATCGTGTGGTTTTGCAGAAAACTGCGTCCGCGTCTACCAAAAGATGCATGTGTATGCTTAAAACGCGTTTTGGCACAAATCCATGTGCGGGTGCTAAAAAGAGCAGCATCGGCATGCTTTTCACGTCGTTTGGTAGAAATCCACGCGCGCGTCCTGCCAAAAGCACCATTTGCATGCATATCGTGTGGTTTTGCAGAAAACTGCGTCCGCGTCTACCAAAAGATGCATGTGCATGCTTAAAACGCGTTTTGGCCCAAATCCATGCGCGGGTGCTAAAAAGAGCAGCATCGGCATGCTTTTCACGTCGTTTGGTAGAAATCCACGCGCGCTTTCTTGCCAAAAGCACCATTTGCATGCATATCGTGTGGTTTTGCAGAAAACTGCGTCCGCGTCTACCAAAAGATGCATGTGCATGCTTAAAACGCGTTTTGGCACAAATCCATGTGCGGCTGCTAAAAAGAGCAGCATCGGCATGCTTTTCACGTCGTTTGGTAGAAATCCACGCGCGCGTTCTTGCCAAAAGCACCATTTGCATGCATATCGTGTGGTTTTGCAGAAAACTGCGTCCGCGTCTACCAAAAGATGCATGTGCATGCTTAAAACGCGTTTTGGCACAAATCCATGTGCGGGTGCTAAAAAGAGCAGCATCGGCATGCTTTTCACGTCGTTTGGTAGAAATCCACGCGCGCGTTCTGCCAAAAGCACCATTTGCATGCATATCGTGTGGTTTTGCAGAAAACTGCGTCCGCGTCTACCAAAAGATGCATGTGCATGCTTAAAACGCGTTTTGGCACAAATACATGTGCGGGTGCTAAAAAGAGCAGCATCGGCATGCTTTTCACGTCGTTTGGTAGAAATCCACGCGCGCGTTCTGCCAAAAGCACCATTTGCATGCATATCGTGTGGTTTTGCAGAAAACTGCGTCCGCGTCTACCAAAAGATGCATGTGCATGCTTAAAACGCGTTTTGGCCCAAATCCATGCGCGGGTGCTAAAAAGAGCAGCATCGGCATGCTTTTCACGTCGTTTGGTAGAAATCCACGCGCGCTTTCTTGCCAAAAGCACCATTTGCATGCATATCGTGTGGTTTTGCAGAAAACTGCGTCCGCGTCTACCAAAAGATGCATGTGCATGCTTAAAACGCGTTTTGGCACAAATCCATGTGCGGCTGCTAAAAAGAGCAGCATCGGCATGCTTTTCACGTCGTTTGGTAGAAATCCACGCGCGCGTTCTGCCAAAAGCACCATTTGCATGCATATCGTGTGGTTTTGCAGAAAACTGCGTCCGCGTCTACCAAAAGATGCATGTGCATGCTTAAAACGCGTTTTGGCCCAAATCCATGCGCGGGTGCTAAAAAGAGCAGCATCGGCATGCTTTTCACGTCGTTTGGTAGAAATCCACGCGCGCTTTCTTGCCAAAAGCACCATTTGCATGCATATCGTGTGGTTTTGCAGAAAACTGCGTCCGCGTCTACCAAAAGATGCATGTGCATGCTTAAAACGCGTTTTGGCACAAATCCATGTGCGGCTGCTAAAAAGAGCAGCATCGGCATGCTTTTCACGTCGTTTGGTAGAAATCCACGCGCGCGTTCTTGCCAAAAGCACCATTTGCATGCATATCGTGTGGTTTTGCAGCAAACTGCGTCCGCGTCTACCAAAAGATGCATGTGCATGCTTAAAACGCGTTTTGGCACAAATCCATGTGCGGGTGCTAAAAAGAGCAGCATCGGCATGCTTTTCACGTCGTTTGGTAGAAATCCACGCGCGCGTTCTGCCAAAAGCACCATTTGCATGCATATCGTGTGGTTTTGCAGAAAACTGCGTCCGCGTCTTCCAAAAGATGCATGTGCATGCTTAAAACGCGTTTTGGCCCAAATCCATGCGCAGGTGCTAAAAAGAGCAGCATCGGCATGCTTTTCACGTCGTTTGGTAGAAATCCACGCGCGCGTTCTTGCCAAAAGCACCATTTGCATGCATATCGTGTGGTTTTGCAGAAAACTGCGTCCGCGTCTACCAAAAGATGCATGTGCATGCTTAAAACGCGTTTTGGCACAAATCCATGTGCGGCTGCTAAAAAGAGCAGCATCGGCATGCTTTTCACGTCGTTTGGTAGAAATCCACGCGCGCGTTCTTGCCAAAAGCACCATTTGCATGCATATCGTGTGGTTTTGCAGAAAACTGCGTCCGCGTCTACCAAAAGATGCATGTGCATGCTTAAAACGCGTTTTGGCACAAATCCATGTGCGCGTGCTAAAAAGAGCAGCATCGGCATGCTTTTCACGTCGTTTGGTAGAAATCCACGCGCGCGTTCTGCCAAAAGCACCATTTGCATGCATATCGTGTGGTTTTGCAGAAAACTGCGTCCGCGTCAACCAAAAGATGCATGTGCATGCTTAAAACGCGTTTTGGCACAAATCCATGTGCGGGTGCTAAAAAGAGCAGCATCGGCATGCTTTTCACGTCGTTTGGTAGAAATCCACGCGCGCGTTCTGCCAAAAGCACTATTTGCATGCATATCGTGTGGTTTTGCAGAAAACTGCGTCCGCGTCTACCAAAAGATGCATGTGTATGCTTAAAACGCGTTTTGGCACAAATCCATGTGCGGGTGCTAAAAAGAGCAGCATCGGCATGCTTTTCACGTCGTTTGGTAGAAATCCACGCGCGCGTCCTGCCAAAAGCACCATTTGCATGCATATCGTGTGGTTTTGCAGAAAACTGCGTCCGCGTCTACCAAAAGATGCATGTGCATGCTTAAAACGCGTTTTGGCACAAATCCATGTGCGGGTGCTAAAAAGAGCAGCATCGGCATGCTTTTCACGTCGTTTGGTAGAAATCCACGCGCGCGTTCTGCCAAAAGCACCATTTGCATGCATATCGTGTGGTTTTGCAGAAAACTGCGTCCGCGTCTACCAAAAGATGCATGTGCATGCTTAAAACGCGTTTTGGCACAAATACATGTGCGGGTGCTAAAAAGAGCAGCATCGGCATGCTTTTCACGTCGTTTGGTAGAAATCCACGCGCGCGTTCTGCCAAAAGCACCATTTGCTTGCATATCGTGTGGTTTTGCAGAAAACTGCGTCCGCGTCTACCAAAAGATGCATGTGCATGCTTAAAACGCGTTTTGGCCCAAATCCATGCGCGGGTGCTAAAAAGAGCAGCATCGGCATGCTTTTCACGTCGTTTGGTAGAAATCCACGCGCGCTTTCTTGCCAAAAGCACCATTTGCATGCATATCGTGTGGTTTTGCAGAAAACTGCGTCCGCGTCTACCAAAAGATGCATGTGCATGCTTAAAACGCGTTTTGGCACAAATCCATGTGCGGCTGCTAAAAAGAGCAGCATCGGCATGCTTTTCACGTCGTTTGGTAGAAATCCACGCGCGCGTTCTTGCCAAAAGCACCATTTGCATGCATATCGTGTGGTTTTGCAGAAAACTGCGTCCGCGTCTACCAAAAGATGCATGTGCATGCTTAAAACGCGTTTTGGCACAAATCCATGTGCGGGTGCTAAAAAGAGCAGCATCGGCATGCTTTTCACGTCGTTTGGTAGAAATCCACGCGCGCGTTCTGCCAAAAGCACCATTTGCATGCATATCGTGTGGTTTTGCAGAAAACTGCGTCCGCGTCTACCAAAAGATGCATGTGCATGCTTAAAACGCGTTTTGGCACAAATACATGTGCGGGTGCTAAAAAGAGCAGCATCGGCATGCTTTTCACGTCGTTTGGTAGAAATCCACGCGCGCGTTCTGCCAAAAGCACCATTTGCATGCATATCGTGTGGTTTTGCAGAAAACTGCGTCCGCGTCTACCAAAAGATGCATGTGCATGCTTAAAACGCGTTTTGGCCCAAATCCATGCGCGGGTGCTAAAAAGAGCAGCATCGGCATGCTTTTCACGTCGTTTGGTAGAAATCCACGCGCGCGTTCTTGCCAAAAGCACCATTTGCATGCATATCGTGTGGTTTTGCAGAAAACTGCGTCCGCGTCTACCAAAAGATGCATGTGCATGCTTAAAACGCGTTTTGGCACAAATCCATGTGCGGCTGCTAAAAAGAGCAGCATCGGCATGCTTTTCACGTCGTTTGGTAGAAATCCACGCGCGCGTTCTTGCCAAAAGCACCATTTGCATGCATATCGTGTGGTTTTGCAGAAAACTGCGTCCGCGTCTACCAAAAGATGCATGTGCATGCTTAAAACGCGTTTTGGCACAAATCCATGTGCGCGTGCTAAAAAGAGCAGCATCGGCATGCTTTTCACGTCGTTTGGTAGAAATCCACGCGCGCGTTCTGCCAAAAGCACCATTTGCATGCATATCGTGTGGTTTTGCAGAAAACTGCGTCCGCGTCAACCAAAAGATGCATGTGCATGCTTAAAACGCGTTTTGGCACAAATCCATGTGCGGGTGCTAAAAAGAGCAGCATCGGCATGCTTTTCACGTCGTTTGGTAGAAATCCACGCGCGCGTTCTGCCAAAAGCACTATTTGCATGCATATCGTGTTGTTTTGCAGAAAACTGCGTCCGCGTCTACCAAAAGATGCATGTGTATGCTTAAAACGCGTTTTGGCACAAATCCATGTGCGGGTGCTAAAAAGAGCAGCATCGGCATGCTTTTCACGTCGTTTGGTAGAAATCCACGCGCGCGTCCTGCCAAAAGCACCATTTGCATGCATATCGTGTGGTTTTGCAGAAAACTGCGTCCGCGTCTACCAAAAGATGCATGTGCATGCTTAAAACGCGTTTTGGCACAAATCCATGTGCGGGTGCTAAAAAGAGCAGCATCGGCATGCTTTTCACGTCGTTTGGTAGAAATCCACGCGCGCGTTCTTGCCAAAAGCACCATTTGCATGCATATCGTGTGGTTTTGCAGAAAACTGCGTCCGCGTCTACCAAAAGATACATGTGCATGCTTAAAACGCGTTTTGGCACAAATCCATGTGCGGTTGCTAAAAAGAGCAGCATCGGCATGCTTTTCACGTCGTTTGGTAGAAATCCACGCGCGCGTTCTGCCAAAAGCACCATTTGCATGCATATCGTGTGGTTTTGCAGAAAACTGCGTCCGCGTCTACCAAAAGATGCATGTGCATGCTTAAAACGCGTTTTGGCACAAATCCATGTGCGGGTGCTAAAAAGAGCAGCATCGGCATGCTTTTCACGTCGTTTGGTAGAAATCCACGCGCGCGTTCTTGCCAAAAGCACCATTTGCATGCATATCGTGTGGTTTTGCAGAAAACTGCGTCCGCGTCTACCAAAAGATGCATGTGCATGCTTAAAACGCGTTTTGGCACAAATCCATGTGCGGGTGCTAAAAAGAGCAGCATCGGCATGCTTTTTCACGTCGTTTGGTAGAAATCCACGCGTGTGTTCTGCCAAAAGAACCATTTGCATGCATATCGTGTGGTTTTGCAGAAAACTGCGTCCGCGTCTACCAAAAGAAGCATGTGCATGCTTAAAACGCGTTTTGGCACAAATCCATGTGCGGGTGCTAAAAAGAGCAGCATCGGCATGCTTTTCACGTCGTTTGGTAGAAATCCACGCGCGCGATCTTGCCAAAAGCACCATTTGCATGCATATCGTGTGGTTTTGCAGAAAACTGCGTCCGCGTCTACCAAAAGATGCATGTGCATGCTTAAAACGCGTTTTGGCACAAATCCATGTGCGGGTGCTAAAAAGAGCAGCATCGGCGTGCTTTTCACGTCGTTTGGTAGAAATTCACGCGCGCGTTCTGCCAAAAGCACCATTTGCATGCATATCGTGTGGTTTTGCAGAAAACTGCGTCCGCGTCTACCAAAAGATGCATGTGCATGCTTAAAACGCGTTTTGGCACAAATACATGTGCGGGTGCTAAAAAGAGCAGCATCGGCATGCTTTTCACGTCGTTTGGTAGAAATCCACGCGCGCGTTCTGCCAAAAGCACCATTTGCATGCATATCGTGTGGTTTTGCAGAAAACTGCGTCCGCGTCTACCAAAAGATGCATGTGTATGCTTAAAACGCGTTTTGGCACAAATCCATGTGCGGGTGCTAAAAAGAGCCGCATCGGCATGCTTTTCACGTCGTTTGGTAGAAATCCACGCGCGCGTTCTGCCAAAAGCACCATTTGCATGCATATCGTGTGGTTTTGCAGAAAACTGCGTCCGCGTCTACCAAAAGATGCATGTTCATGCTTAAAACGCGTTTTGGCACAAATCCATGTGCGGGTGCTAAAAAGAGCAGCATCGGCATGCTTTTCACGTCGTTTGGTAGAAATCCACGCGCGCGTTCTGCCAGAAGCACCATTTGCATGCATATCGTGTGGTTTTGCAGAAAACTGCGTCCGCGTCTACCAAAAGATGCATGTGCATGCTTAAAACGCGTTTTGGCACAAATCCATGTGCGGGTGCTAAAAAGAGCAGCATCGGCATGCTTTTCACGTCGTTTGGTAGAAATCCACGCGCGCGTTCTTGCCAAAAGCACCATTTGCATGCATATCGTGTGGTTTTGCAGAAAACTGCGTCCGCGTCTACCAAAGATGCATGTGCATGCTTAAAACGTGTTTTGGCACAAATCCATGTGCGGGTGCTAAAAAGAGCAGCATCGGCATGCTTTTCACGTCGTTTGGTAGAAATCCACGCGTGCGTTCTGCCAAAAGAACCATTTGCATGCATATCGTGTGGTTTTGCAGAAAACTGCGTCCGCGTCTACCAAAAGATGCATGTGCATGCTTAAAACGCCTTTTGGCACAAATCCATGTGCGGGTGCTAAAAAGAGCAGCATCGGCATGCTTTTCACGTCGTTTGGTAGAAATCCACGCGCGCGTTCTGCCAAAAGCACCATTTGCATGCATATCGTGTGGTTTTGTAGAAAACTGCGTTTGCGTCTACCAAAAGATGCATGCGCATGCTTAAAACGCCTTTTGGCACAAATCCATGTGCGGGTGCTAAAAAGAGCAGCATCGGCATGCATTTCACGTCGTTTGGTAGAAATCCACGCGCGCGTTCTACCAAAAGCACCATTTGCATGCATATCGTGTGGTTTTGCAGAAAACTGCGTCCGCGTCTACCAAAAGATGCATGTGCATGCTTAAAACGCGTTTTGGCACAAATCCATGTGCGGGTGCTAAAAAGAGCAGCATCGGCGTGCTTTTCACGTCGTTTGGTAGAAATTCACGCGCGCGTTCTGCCAAAAGCACCATTTGCATGCATATCGTGTGGTTTTGTAGAAAACTGCGTCCGCGTCTACCAAAAGATGCATGTGCATGCTTAAAACGCCTTTTGGCACAAATCCATGTGCGGGTGCTAAAAAGAGCAGCATCGGCATGCTTTTCACGTCGTTTGGTAGAAATCCACGCGCGCGTTCTGCCAAAAGCACCATTTGCATGCATATCGTGTGGTTTTGCAGAAAACTGCGTCCGCGTCTACCAAAAGATGCATGTGCATGCTTAAAACGCGTTTTGGCACAAATCCATGTGCGGGTGCTAAAAAGAGCAGCATCGGCATGCTTTTCACGTCGTTTGGTAGAAATCCACGCGCGCGATCTTGCCAAAAGCACCATTTGCATGCATATCGTGTGGTTTTGCAGAAAACTGCGTCCGCGTCTACCAAAAGATGCATGTGCATGCTTAAAACGCGTTTTGGCACAAATCCATGTGTGGGTGCTAAAAAGAGCAGCATCGGCGTGCTTTTCACGTCGTTTGGTAGAAATTCACGCGCGCGTTCTGCCAAAAGCACCATTTGCATGCATATCGTGTGGTTTTGCAGAAAACTGCGTCCGCGTCTACCAAAAGATGCATGTGCATGCTTAAAACGCGTTTTGGCACAAATACATGTGCGGGTGCTAAAAAGAGCAGCATCGGCATGCTTTTCACGTCGTTTGGTAGAAATCCACGCGCGCGTTCTGCCAAAAGTACCATTTGCATGCATATCGTGTGGTTTTGCAGAAAACTGCGTCCGCGTCTACCAAAAGATGCATGTGTATGCTTAAAACGCGTTTTGGCACAAATCCATGTGCGGGTGCTAAAAAGAGCCGCATCGGCATGCTTTTCACGTCGTTTGGTAGAAATCCACGCGCGCGTTCTGCCAAAAGCACCATTTGCATGCATATCGTGTGGTTTTGCAGAAAACTGCGTCCGCGTCTACCAAAAGATGCATGTGCATGCTTAAAACGCGTTTTGGCACAAATCCATGTGCGGGTGCTAAAAAGAGCAGCATCGGCATGCTTTTCACGTCGTTTGGTAGAAATCCACGCGCGCGTTCTGCCAGAAGCACCATTTGCATGCATATCGTGTGGTTTTGCAGAAAACTGCGTCCGCGTCTACCAAAAGATGCATGTGCATGCTTAAAACGCGTTTTGGCACAAATCCATGTGCGGGTGCTAAAAAGAGCAGCATCGGCATGCTTTTCACGTCGTTTGGTAGAAATCCACGCGCGCGTTCTTGCCAAAAGCACCATTTGCATGCATATCGTGTGGTTTTGCAGAAAACTGCGTCCGCGTCTACCAAAAGATGCATGTGCATGCTTAAAACGTGTTTTGGCACAAATCCATGTGCGGGTGCTAAAAAGAGCAGCATCGGCATGCTTTTCACGTCGTTTGGTAGAAATCCACGCGTGCGTTCTGCCAAAAGAACCATTTGCATGCATATCGTGTGGTTTTGCAGAAAACTGCGTCCGCGTCTACCAAAAGATGCATGTGCATGCTTAAAACGCGTTTTGGCACAAATCCATGTGCGGGTGCTAAAAAGAGCAGCATCGGCATGCTTTTCACGTCGTTTGGTAGAAATCCACGCGCGCGTTCTGCCAAAAGCACCATTTGCATCCATATTGTGTGGTTTTGTAGAAAACTGCGTTTGCGTCTACCAAAAGATGCATGCGCATGCTTAAAACGCCTTTTGGCACAAATCCATGTGCGGGTGCTAAAAAGAGCAGCATCGGCATGCATTTCACGTCGTTTGGTAGAAATCCACGCGCGCGTTCTACCAAAAGCACCATTTGCATGCATATCGTGTGGTTTTGCAGAAAACTGCGTCCGCGTCTACCAAAAGATGCATGTGCATGCTTAAAACGCGTTTTGGCACAAATCCATGTGCGGGTGCTAAAAAGAGCAGCATCGGCATGCTTTTCACGTCGTTTGGTAGAAATCCACGCGCGAGTTCTGCCAAAAGCACCATTTGCATGCATATCGTGTGGTTTTGTAGAAAACTGCGTCCGCGTCTACCAAAAGATGCATGTGCATGCTTAAAACGCCTTTTGGCACAAATCCATGTGCGGGTGCTAAAAAGAGCAGCATCGGCATGCTTTTCACGTCGTTTGGTAGAAATCCACGCGCGCGTTCTGCCAAAAGCACCATTTGCATGCATATCGTGTGGTTTTGCAGAAAACTGCGTCCGCGTCTACCAAAAGATGCATGTGCATGCTTAAAACGCGTTTTGGCACAAATCCATGTGCGGGTGCTAAAAAGAGCAGCATCGGCATGCTTTTCACGTCGTTTGGTAGAAATCCACGCGCGCGTTCTGCCAAAAGCACCAATTGCATGCATATCGTGTGGTTTTGCAGAAAACTTTGTCCGCGTCTACCAAAAGATGCATGTGCATGCTTAAAACGCGTTTTGGCACAAATTCATGTACGGGTGCTAAAAAGAGCAGCAACGGCATGCTTTTCACGTCGTTTGGTAGAAATCCACGCGCGCGTTCTGCCAAAAGCACCATTTGCATGCATATCGCGTGGTTTTGCAGAAAACTGCGTCCGCGTCTACCAAAAGATTCATGTGCATGCTTAAAACGCGTTTTGGCACATATCCATGTGCGGGTGCTAAAAAGAGCAGCATCGGCATGCTTTTGACGTCGTTTGGTAGAAATCCACGCGCGCGTTCTGCCAAAAGCACCATTTGCATGCATATCGTGTGGTTTTGCGGAAAACTGCGTCCGCGTCTACCAAAAGATGCATGTGCATGCTTAAAACGCGTTTTGGCACAAATCCATGTGCGGGTGCTAAAAAGAGCAGCATCGGCATGCTTTTCACGTCGTTTGGTAGAAATCCATGCGCGCGTTCTTGCCAAAAGCACCATTTGCATGCATATCGTGTGGTTTTGCAGAAAACTGCGTCCGCGTCTACCAAAAGATGCATGTGCATGCTTAAAACGCGTTTTGGCACAAATCCATGTGCGGGTGCTAAAAAGAGCAGCATTGGCATGCTTTTCACGTCGTTTGGTAGAAATCCACGCGCGCGTTCTGCCAAAAGCACCATTTGCATGCATATCGTGTGGTTTTGCAGAAAACTGCGTCCGCGTCTACCAAAAGATGCATGTGCATGCTTAACACGCGTTTTGGCACAAATCCATGTGCGGGTGCTAAAAAGAGCAGCATCGGCATGCTTTTCACGTCGTTTCGTAGAAATCCACGCGTGCGTTCTGCCAAAAGCACCAATTGCATGCATATCGTGTGGTTTTGCAGAAAACTGCGCCCGCGTCTACCAAAAGATGCATGTGCATGCTTAAAACGCGTTTTGGCACAAATTCATGTACGGGTGCTAAAAAGAGCAGCAACGGCATGCTTTTCACGTCGTTTGGTAGGAATCCACGGGCGCGTTCTGCCAAAAGCACCATTTGCATGCATATCGTGTGGTTTTGCAGAAAACTGCGTCCGCGTCTAACAAGAGATGCATGTGCATGCTTAAAACGCCTTTTGGCACAAATCCATGTGCGGGTGCTAAAAAGAGCAGCATCGGCATGCATTTCACGTCGTTTGGTAGAAATCCACGCGCGCGTTCTGCCAAAAGCACCATTTGCATGCATACCGTGTTGTTTTGCAGAAAACTGCGTCCGCGTCTACCAAAAGATGCATGTGCATGCTTAAAACGCGTTTTGGCACAAATGCATGTGCGGGTGCTAAAAAGAGCAGCATCGGCATGCTTTTCACGTCGTTTGGTAGAAATCCACGCGCGCGTTCTGCCAAAAGCACCATTTGCATGCATATCGTGTGGTTTTGTAGAAAACTGCGTCCGCGTCTACCAAAAGATGCATGTGCATGCTTAAAACGCCTTTTGGCACAAATCCATGTGCGGGTGCTAAAAAGAGCAGCATCGGCATGCATTTCACGTCGTTTGGTAGAAATCCACGCGCGCGTTCTGCCAAAAGCACCATTTGCATGCATATCGTGTGGTTTTGCAGAAAACTGCGTCCGCGTCTACCAAAAGATGCATGTGCATGCTTAAAACGCGTTTTGGCACAAATCCATGTGCGGGTGCTAAAAAGAGCAGCATCGGCATGCTTTTCACGTCGTTTGGTAGAAATCCACGCGCGCGTTCTGCCAAAAGCACCATTTGCATGCATATCGTGTGGTTTTGCAGAAAACTGCGTCCGCGTCTACCAAAAGATGCATGTGCATGCTTAAAACGCGTTTTGGCACAAATCCATGTGCGGGTGCTAAAAAGAGCAGCATCGGCATGCTTTTCACGTCGTTTGGTAGAAATCCACGCGCGCGTTCTGCCAGAAGCACCATTTGCATGCATATCGTGTGGTTTTGCAGAAAACTGCGTCCGCGTCTACCAAAAGATGCATGTGCATGCTTAAAACGCGTTTTGGCACAAATCCATGTGCGGGTGCTAAAAAGAGCAGCATCGGCATGCTTTTCACGTCGTTTGGTAGAAATCCACGCGCGCGTTCTTGCCAAAAGCACCATTTGCATGCATATCGTGTGGTTTTGCAGAAAACTGCGTCCGCGTCTACCAAAAGATGCATGTGCATGCTTAAAACGTGTTTTGGCACAAATCCATGTGCGGGTGCTAAAAAGAGCAGCATCGGCATGCTTTTCACGTCGTTTGGTAGAAATCCACGCGTGCGTTCTGCCAAAAGAACCATTTGCATGCATATCGTGTGGTTTTGCAGAAAACTGCGTCCGCGTCTACCAAAAGATGCATGTGCATGCTTAAAACGCGTTTTGGCACAAATCCATGTGCGGGTGCTAAAAAGAGCAGCATCGGCATGCTTTTCACGTCGTTTGGTAGAAATCCACGCGCGCGTTCTGCCAAAAGCACCATTTGCATCCATATTGTGTGGTTTTGTAGAAAACTGCGTTTGCGTCTACCAAAAGATGCATGCGCATGCTTAAAACGCCTTTTGGCACAAATCCATGTGCGGGTGCTAAAAAGAGCAGCATCGGCATGCATTTCACGTCGTTTGGTAGAAATCCACGCGCGCGTTCTACCAAAAGCACCATTTGCATGCATATCGTGTGGTTTTGCAGAAAACTGCGTCCGCGTCTACCAAAAGATGCATGTGCATGCTTAAAACGCGTTTTGGCACAAATCCATGTGCGGGTGCTAAAAAGAGCAGCATCGGCATGCTTTTCACGTCGTTTGGTAGAAATCCACGCGCGAGTTCTGCCAAAAGCACCATTTGCATGCATATCGTGTGGTTTTGTAGAAAACTGCGTCCGCGTCTACCAAAAGATGCATGTGCATGCTTAAAACGCCTTTTGGCACAAATCCATGTGCGGGTGCTAAAAAGAGCAGCATCGGCATGCTTTTCACGTCGTTTGGTAGAAATCCACGCGCGCGTTCTGCCAAAAGCACCATTTGCATGCATATCGTGTGGTTTTGCAGAAAACTGCGTCCGCGTCTACCAAAAGATGCATGTGCATGCTTAAAACGCGTTTTGGCACAAATCCATGTGCGGGTGCTAAAAAGAGCAGCATCGGCATGCTTTTCACGTCGTTTGGTAGAAATCCACGCGCGCGTTCTGCCAAAAGCACCAATTGCATGCATATCGTGTGGTTTTGCAGAAAACTTTGTCCGCGTCTACCAAAAGATGCATGTGCATGCTTAAAACGCGTTTTGGCACAAATTCATGTACGGGTGCTAAAAAGAGCAGCAACGGCATGCTTTTCACGTCGTTTGGTAGAAATCCACGCGCGCGTTCTGCCAAAAGCACCATTTGCATGCATATCGCGTGGTTTTGCAGAAAACTGCGTCCGCGTCTACCAAAAGAGTCATGTGCATGCTTAAAACGCGTTTTGGCACATATCCATGTGCGGGTGCTAAAAAGAGCAGCATCGGCATGCTTTTGACGTCGTTTGGTAGAAATCCACGCGCGCGTTCTGCCAAAAGCACCATTTGCATGCATATCGTGTGGTTTTGCGGAAAACTGCGTCCGCGTCTACCAAAAGATGCATGTGCATGCTTAAAACGCGTTTTGGCACAAATCCATGTGCGGGTGCTAAAAAGAGCAGCATCGGCATGCTTTTCACGTCGTTTGGTAGAAATCCATGCGCGCGTTCTTGCCAAAAGCACCATTTGCATGCATATCGTGTGGTTTTGCAGAAAACTGCGTCCGCGTCTACCAAAAGATGCATGTGCATGCTTAAAACGCGTTTTGGCACAAATCCATGTGCGGGTGCTAAAAAGAGCAGCATCGGCATGCTTTTCACGTCGTTTGGTAGAAATCCACGCGCGCGTTCTGCCAAAAGCACCATTTGCATGCATATCGTGTGGTTTTGCAGAAAACTGCGTCCGCGTCTACCAAAAGATGCATGTGCATGCTTAACACGCGTTTTGGCACAAATCCATGTGCGGGTGCTAAAAAGAGCAGCATCGGCATGCTTTTCACGTCGTTTCGTAGAAATCCACGCGCGCGTTCTGCCAAAAGCACCAATTGCATGCATATCGTGTGGTTTTGCAGAAAACTGCGCCCGCGTCTACCAAAAGATGCATGTGCATGCTTAAAAACGCGTTTTGGCACAAATCCATGTGCGGGTGCTAAAAAGAGCAGCAACGGCATGCTTTTCACGTCGTTTGGTAGGAATCCACGGGCGCGTTCTGCCAAAAGCACCATTTGCATGCATATCGCGTGGTTTTGCAGAAAACTGCGACCGCGTCTACCAAAAGGTGCATGTGCATGCTTAAAACGCGTTTTGGCACATATCCATGTGCGGGTGCTAAAAAGAGCAGCATCGGCACGCTTTTGACGTCGTTTGGTAGAAATCCACGCGCGCGTTCTTCCAAAAGCACCATTTGCATGCATATCGTGTGGTTTTGCAGAAAACTGCGTCCGCGTCTACCAAAAGATGCATGTGCATGCTTAAAACGCGTTTTGGCACAAATCCATGTGCGGGTGCTAAAAAGAGCAGCATCGGCATGCTTTTCACGTCGTTTGGTAGAAATCCACGCGCGCGTTCTTGCCAAAAGCACCATTTGCATGCATATCGTGTGGTTTTGAAGAAAACTGCGTCCGCGTCTAACAAGAGATGCATGTGCATGCTTAAAACGCCTTTTGGCACAAATCCATGTGCGGGTGCTAAAAAGAGCAGCATCGGCATGCATTTCACGTCGTTTGGTAGAAATCCACGCGCGCGTTCTGCCAAAAGCACCATTTGCATGCATACCGTGTGGTTTTGCTGAAAAGTGCGTCAGCGTCTACCAAAAGATGGATGTGCATGCTTAAAACGCGTTTTGGCACAAATCCATGTGCGGGTGCTAAAAAGAGCAGCATCGGCATGCTTTTCGCGTCGTTTGATAGAAATCCACGCGCGCGTTCTGCCAAGAGCACCATTTGCATGCATATCGTGTGGTTTTGCAGAAAACTGCGTCCGCGTCTAACAAAAGATGCATGTGCATGCTTAAAACGCGTTTTGGCACAAATCCTGGTGCGGGTGCTAAAAAGAGCAGCATCGGCAAGCTTTTCACGTCGTTTGGTAGAAATCCACGCGCGCGTTCTGCCAAAAGCACCATTTGCATGTATATCGTGTGGTTTTGCAGAAAACTGCGTCCGCGTCTACCAAAAGATGCATGTGCATGCTTAAAACGCGTTTTGGCACAAATCCATGTGCGGGTGCTAAAAAGAGCAGCATCGGCATGCTTTTCACGTCCTTTGGTAGAAATCCACGCGCGCGTTCTGCCAAAAGCACCATTTGCATCCATATCGTGTGGTTTCGTAGAAAACTGCGTCCGCGTCTACCAAAAGATGCATGTGCATGCTTAAAACGCCTTTTGGCACAAATCCATGTGCGGGTGCTAAAAAGAGCAGCATCGGCATGCATTTCACGTCGTTTGGTAGAAATCCACGCGCGGGTTCTGCCAAAAGCACCATTTGCATGCATATCGTGTGGTTTTGTAGAAAACTGCGTCCGTGTCGGCCAAAAGATGCATGTGCATGCTTAAAACGCCTTTTGGCACAAATCCATGTGCGGGTGCTAAAAAGAGCAGCATCGGCATGCTTTTCACGTCGTTTGGTAGAAACCCACGCGCGCGTTCTGCCAAAAGCACCATTTGCATGCATATCGTGTGGTTTTGTAGAAAACTGCGTCCGCGTCTACCAAAAGATGCATGTGCATGCTTAAAACGCCTTTTGGCACAAATCCATGTGCGGGTGCTAAAAAGAGCAGCATCGGCATGCATTTCACGTCGTTTGGTAGAAATCCACGCGCGCGTTCTGCCAAAAGCACCATTTGCATGCATATCGTGTGGTTCTGCAGAAAACTGCGTCCGCGTCTACCAAAAGATGCATGTGCATGCTTAAAACGCGTTTTGGCACAAATCCATGTGCGGGTGCTAAAAAGAGCAGCATCGGCATGCTTTTCACGTCGTTTGGTAGAAACCCACGCGCGCGTTCTGCCAAAAGCACCATTTGCATGCATATCGTGTGGTTTTGTAGAAAACTGCGTCCGCGTCTACCAAAAGATGCATGTGCATGCTTAAAACGCCTTTTGGCACAAATCCATGTGCGGGTGCTAAAAAGAGCAGCATCGGCATGCATTTCACGTCGTTTGGTAGAAATCCACGCGCGCGTTCTGCCAAAAGCACCATTTGCATGCATATCGTGTGGTTCTGCAGAAAACTGCGTCCGCGTCTACCAAAAGATGCATGTGCATGCTTAAAACGCGTTTTGGCACAAATCCATGTGCGGGTGCTAAAAAGAGCAGCATCGGCATGCTTTTCACGTCGTTTGGTAGAAATCCACGCGCGCGTTCTGCCAAAAGCACCATTTGCATGCATATCGTGTGGTTTTGCAGAAAACTGCGTCCGCGTCTACCAAAAGATGCATGTGCATGCTTAAAACGCGTTTTGGCACAAATCCATGTGCGGGTGCTAAAAAGAGCAGCATCGGCATGCTTTTCACGTCGTTTGGTAGAAATCCACGCGCGCGTTCTGCCAAAAGCACCATTTGCATGCATATCGTGTGGTTTTATAGAAAACTGCGTCCGCGTCTACCAAAAGATGCATGTGCATGCTTAAAACGCGTTTTGGCACAAATCCAGGTGCGGGCGCTAAAAAGAGCAGCATCGGCATGCTTTTCACGTCGTTTGGTAGAAATCCACGCGCGCGTTCTGCCAAAAGCACCATTTGCATGCATATCGTGTGGTTTTGCAGAAAACTGCGTCCGCGTCTACCAAAAGATGCATGTGCATGCTTAAAACACGTTTTGGCACAAATCCATGTGCGGGTGCTAAAAAGAGCAGCATCGGCATGCTTTTCACGTCGTTTGGTAGACATCCACGCGCGCGTTCTGCCAAAAGCACCATTTGCATGCATATCGTGTGGTTTTGTAGAAAACTGCGTCCGCGTCTACCAAAAGATGCATGTGCATGCTTAAAACGCCTTTTGGCACAAATCCATGTGCGGGTGCTAAAAAGAGCAGCATCGGCATGCATTTCACGTCGTTTGGTAGAAATCCACGCGCGCGTTCTGCCAAAAGCACCATTTGCATGCATATCGTGTGGTTTTGCAGAAAACTGCGTCCGCGTCTACCAAAAGATGCATGTGCATGCTTAAAACGCGTTTTGGCACAAATCCATGTGCGGGTGCTAAAAAGAGCAGCATCGGCATGCTTTTCACGTCGTTTGGTAGAAATCCACGCCCGCGTTCTGCCAAAAGCACCATTTTCATGCATATCGTGTGGTTTTGCAGAAAACTGCGTCCGCGTCTACCAAAAGATGCATGTGCATGCTTAAAACGCGTTTTGGCACAAATCCATGTGCGGGTGCTAAAAAGAGCAGCATCGGCATGCTTTTCACGTCGTTTGGTAGAAATCCACGCGCGCGGTCTGCCAAAAGCACCATTTGCATGCATATCGTGTGCTTTTGCAGAAAACTGCGTCCGCGTCTACCAAAAGATGCATGTGCATGCTTAAAACGCCTTTTGGCACAAATCCATGTGCGGGTGCTAAAAAGAGCAGCATCGGCATGCTTTTCACGTCGTTTGGTAGAAATCCACGCGCGCGTTCTGCCAAAAGCACCATTTGCATGCATATCGTGTGGTTTTGTAGAAAACTGCATCCGCGTCTACCAAAAGATGCATGTGCATGCTTAAAACGCCTTTTGGCACAAATCCATGTGCGGGTGCTAAAAAGAGCAGCATCGGCATGCATTTCACGTCGTTTGGTAGAAATCCACGCGCGCGTTCTGCCAAAAGCACCATTTGCATGCATTTCGTGTGGTTTTGCAGAAAACTGCGTCCGCGTCTACCAAAAGATACATGTGCATGCTTAAAACGCATTTTGGCACAAATCCATGTGCGGGTGCTAAAAAGAGCAGCATCGGCATGCTTTTCACGTCGTTTGGTAGAAATCCACGCGCGCGTTCTGCCAAAAGCACCATTTGCATGCATATCGTGTGGTTTTGCAGAAAACTGCGTCCGCGTCTACCAAAAGAGGCATGTGCATGCTTAAAACGCGTTTTGGCAGAAATACATGTGCGGGTGCTAAAAAGAGCAGCATCGGCATGCTTTTCACGTCGTTTGGTAGAAATCCACGCGCGCGTTCTGCCAAAAGCACCGTTTGCATGCATATCGTGTGGTTTTGCAGAAAACTGCGTCCGCGTCTACCAAAAGATGCATGTGCATGCTTAAAACGCGTTTTGGCACAAATCCATGTGCGGGTGCTAAAAAGAGCAGCATCGGCATGCTTTTCACGTCGTTTGGTAGAAATCCACGCGCGCGTTCTTGCCAAAAGCACCATTTGCATGCATATCGTGTGGTTTTGCAAAACTGCGTCCGCGTCTACCAAAAGATGCATGTGCATGCTTAAAACGCGTTTTGGCACAAATCCATGTGCGGGTGCTAAAAAGAGCAGCATCGGCATTCTTTTCACGTCGTTTGGTAGAAATCCACGCGCGCGGTCTGCCAAAAGCACCATTTGCATGCATATCGTGTGGTTCTGCAGAAAAATGCGTCCGCGTCTACCAAAAGATGCATGTGCATGCTTAAAACGCGTTTTGGCACAAATCCATGAGCGGGTGCTAAAAAGAGCAGCATCGGCATGCTTTTCACGTCGTTTGGTAGAAATCCACGCGCGCGTTCTGCCAAAAGCACCATTTGTATGCATATCGTGTGGTTTTGAAGAAAACTGCGTCCGCGTCTACCAAAAGATGCATGTGCATGCTTAAAACGCGTTTTGGCACAAATCCATGTGCGGGTGCTAAAAAGAGCAGCAACGGCATGCTTTTCACGTCGTTTGGTAGAAATCCACGCGCGCGTTCTGCCAGAAGCACCATTTGCATGCATATCGTGTGGTTTTGCAGAAAACTGCGTCCGCGTCTACCAAAAGATGCATGTGCATGCTTAAAACGCGTTTTGGCACAAATCCATGTGCGGGTGCTAAAAAGAGTAGCATCGGCATGCTTTTCACGTCGTTTGGTAGAAATCCACGCGCGCGTTCTGCCAAAAGCACCATTTGCATGCATATCGTGTGGTTTTGCAGAAAACTGCGTCCGCGTCTACCAAACGATGCATGTGCATGCTTAAAACGCGTTTTGGCACAAATCCATGTGCGGGTGCTAAAAAGAGCAGCACCGGCATGCTTTTCACGTCGTTTGGTAGAAATCCACGCGCGCGTTCTACCAAAAGCACCATTTGCATGCATATCGTGTGGTTTTGCAGAAAACTGCGTCCGCGTCTACCAAAAGATGCATGTGCATGCTTAAAACGCGTTTTGGCACAAATCCATGTGCGGGTGCTAAAAAGAGCAGCATCGGCGTGCTTTTCACGTCGTTTGGTAGAAATTCACGCGCGCGTTCTGCCAAAAGCACCATTTGCATGCATATCGTGTGGTTTTGCAGAAAACTGCGTCCGCGTCTACCAAAAGATGCATGTGCATGCTTAAAACGCGTTTTGGCACAAATCCATGTGCGGGTGCTAAAAAGAGCAGCATCGGCATGCTTTTCACGTCGTTTGGTAGAAATCCACGCGCGCGTTCTGCCAAAAGCACCATTTGCATGCATATCGTGTGGTTTTGCAGAAAACTGCGTCCGCGTCTACCAAAAGAGGCATGTGCATGCTTAAAACGCGTTTTGGCACAAATCCATGTGCGGGTGCTAAAAAGAGCAGCATCGGCATGCTTTTCACGTCGTTTGGTAGAAATCCACGCGCGCGTTCTGCCAAAAGCACCATTTGCATGCATATCGTGTGGTTTTGCAGAAAACTGCGTCCGCGTCTACCAAAAGAGGCATGTGCATGCTTAAAACGCGTTTTGGCACAAATCCATGTGCGGGTGCTAAAAAGAGCAGCATCGGCATGCTTTTCACGTCGTTTGGTAGAAATCCACGCGCGCGTTCTGCCAAAAGCACCATTTGCATGCATATCGTGTGGTTTTGCAGAAAACTGCGTCCGCGTCTACCAAAAGAGGCATGTGCATGCTTAAAACGCGTTTTGGCACAAATCCATGTGCGGGTGCTAAAAAGAGCAGCATCGGCATGCTTTTCACGTCGTTTGGTAGACATCCACGCGCGCGTTCTGCCAAAAGCACCATTTGCATGCATATCGTGTGGTTTTGTAGAAAACTGCGTCCGCGTCTACCAAAAGATGCATGTGCATGCTTAAAACGCCTTTTGGCACAAATCCATGTGCGGGTGCTAAAAAGAGCAGCATCGGCATGCATTTCACGTCGTTTGGTAGAAATCCACGCGCGCGTTCTGCCAAAAGCACCATTTGCATGCATATCGTGTGGTTTTGCAGAAAACTGCGTCCGCGTCTACCAAAAGATGCATGTGCATGCTTAAAACGCGTTTTGGCACAAATCCATGTGCGGGTGCTAAAAAGAGTAGCATCGGCATGCTTTTCACGTCGTTTGGTAGAAATCCACGCGCGCGTTCTGCCAAAAGCACCATTTGCATGCATATCGTGTGGTTTTGCAGAAAACTGCGTCCGCGTCTACCAAACGATGCATGTGCATGCTTAAAACGCGTTTTGGCACAAATCCATGTGCGGGTGCTAAAAAGAGCAGCACCGGCATGCTTTTCACGTCGTTTGGTAGAAATCCACGCGCGGGTTCTGCCAAAAGCACCATTTGCATGCATATCGTGTGGTTTTGTAGAAAACTGCGTCCGCGTCTACCAAAAGATGCATGTGCATGCTTAAAACGCGTTTTGGCACAAATCCATGTGCGGGTGCTAAAAAGAGCAGCATCGGCATGCTTTTCACGTCGTTTGGTAGAAATCCACGCGCGCGTTCTGCCAAAAGCACCATTTGCATGCATATCGTGTGGTTTTGCAGAAAACTGCGTCCGCGTCTACCAAAAGAGGCATGTGCATGCTTAAAACGCGTTTTGGCAGAAATACATGTGCGGGTGCTAAAAAGAGCAGCATCGGCATGCTTTTCACGTCGTTTGGTAGAAATCCACGCGCGCGTTCTGCCAAAAGCACCATTTGCATGCATATCGTGTGGTTCTGCAGAAAACTGCGTCCGCGTCTACCAAAAGATGCATGTGCATGCTTAAAACGCGTTTTGGCACAAATCCATGTGCGGGTGCTAAAAAGAGCAGCATCGGCATGCTTTTCACGTCGTTTGGTAGAAATCCACGCGCGCGTTCTGCCAAAAGCACCATTTGTATGCATATCGTGTGGTTTTGAAGAAAACTGCGTCCGCGTCTACCAAAAGATGCATGTGCATGCTTAAAACGCGTTTTGGCACAAATCCATGTGCGGGTGCTAAAAAGAGCAGCATCGGCATGCTTTTCACGTCGTTTGGTAGAAATCCACGCGCGCGTTCTTGCCAAAAGCACCATTTGCATGCATATCGTGTGGTTTTGCAGAAAACTGCGTCCGCGTCTACCAAAAGATGCATGTGCATGCTTAAAACGCGTTTTGGCACAAATCCATGTGCGGGTGCTAAAAAGAGCAGCATCGGCATGCTTTTCACGTCGTTTGGTAGAAATCCACGCGCGCGTTCTGCCAAAAGCACCATTTGCATGCATATCGTGTGGTTTTGCAGAAAACTGCGTCCGCGTCTACCAAAAGATGCATGTGCATGCTTAAAACGCGTTTTGGCACAAATCCATGTGCGGGTGCTAAAAAGAGCAGCATCGGCATGCTTTTCACGTCGTTTGGTAGAAATCCACGCGCGCGGTCTGCCAAAAGCACCACTTGCATGCATATCGTGTGGTTTTGCAGAAAACTGCGTCCGCGTCTACCAAAAGATGCATGTGCATGCTTAAAACGCGTTTTGGCACAAATCCATGTGCGGGTGCTAAAAAGAGCAGCATCGGCATGCTTTTCACGTCGTTTGGTAGAAATCCACGCGCGCGTTCTGCCAAAAGCACCATTTGCATGCATATCATGTGATTTTGCAGAAAACTGCGTCCGCGTCTACCAAAAGATGCATGTGCATGCTTAAAATGCGTTTTGGCACAAATTTTTGTGCGGGTGCTAAAAAGAGCAGCATCGGCATGCTTTTCACGTCGTTTGGTAGAAATCCACGCGCGCGTTCTTGCCAAAAGCACCATTTGCATGGATATCGTGTGGTATTGCAGAAAACTGCGTCCGCGTCTACGAAAAGATGCATGTGCATGCTTAAAACGCGTGTTGGCACAAATCCATGTGCGGGTGCTAAAAAGAGCAGCATCGGCATGCTTTTCACGTCGTTTGGTAGAAATCCACGCGCGCGTTCTGCCAAAAGCACCGTTTGCATGCCTATCGTGTGGTTTTGCAGAAAACTGCGTCCGCGTCTACCAAAAGATGCATGTGCATGCTTAAAACGCGTTTTGGCACAAATCCATGTGCGGGTGCTAAAAAGAGCAGCATCGGCATGCTTTTCACGTCGTTTGGTAGAAATCCACGCGCGCGTTCTGCCAAAAGCACCGTTTGCATGCATATCGTGTGGTTTTGCAGAAAACTGCGTCCGCGTCTACCAAAAGATGCATGTGCATGCTTAAAACGCGTTTTGGCACAAATCCATGTGCGGGTGCTAAAAAGAGCAGCATCGGCATGCTTTTCACGTCGTTTGGTAGAAATCCACGCGCGCGTTCTTGCCAAAAGCACCATTTGCATGCATATCGTGTGGTTTTGCAAAACTGCGTCCGCGTCTACCAAAAGATGCATGTGCATGCTTAAAACGCGTTTTGGCACAAATCCATGTGCGGGTGCTAAAAAGAGCAGCATCGGCATTCTTTTCACGTCGTTTGGTAGAAATCCACGCGCGCGGTCTGCCAAAAGCACCATTTGCATGCATATCGTGTGGTTCTGCAGAAAAATGCGTCCGCGTCTACCAAAAGATGCATGTGCATGCTTAAAACGCGTTTTGGCACAAATCCATGAGCGGGTGCTAAAAAGAGCAGCATCGGCATGCTTTTCACGTCGTTTGGTAGAAATCCACGCGCGCGTTCTGCCAAAAGCACCATTTGTATGCATATCGTGTGGTTTTGAAGAAAACTGCGTCCGCGTCTACCAAAAGATGCATGTGCATGCTTAAAACGCGTTTTGGCACAAATCCATGTGCGGGTGCTAAAAAGAGCAGCAACGGCATGCTTTTCACGTCGTTTGGTAGAAATCCACGCGCGCGTTCTGCCAGAAGCACCATTTGCATGCATATCGTGTGGTTTTGCAGAAAACTGCGTCCGCGTCTACCAAAAGATGCATGTGCATGCTTAAAACGCGTTTTGGCACAAATCCATGTGCGGGTGCTAAAAAGAGTAGCATCGGCATGCTTTTCACGTCGTTTGGTAGAAATCCACGCGCGCGTTCTGCCAAAAGCACCATTTGCATGCATATCGTGTGGTTTTGCAGAAAACTGCGTCCGCGTCTACCAAACGATGCATGTGCATGCTTAAAACGCGTTTTGGCACAAATCCATGTGCGGGTGCTAAAAAGAGCAGCACCGGCATGCTTTTCACGTCGTTTGGTAGAAATCCACGCGCGGGTTCTGCCAAAAGCACCATTTGCATGCATATCGTGTGGTTTTGTAGAAAACTGCGTCCGCGTCTACCAAAAGATGCATGTGCATGCTTAAAACGCGTTTTGGCACAAATCCATGTGCGGGTGCTAAAAAGAGCAGCATCGGCATGCTTTTCACGTCGTTTGGTAGAAATCCACGCGCGCGTTCTGCCAAAAGCACCATTTGCATGCATATCGTGTGGTTTTGCAGAAAACTGCGTCCGCGTCTACCAAAAGAGGCATGTGCATGCTTAAAACGCGTTTTGGCAGAAATACATGTGCGGGTGCTAAAAAGAGCAGCATCGGCATGCTTTTCACGTCGTTTGGTAGAAATCACGCGCGCGTTCTGCCAAAAGCACCATTTGCATGCATATCGTGTGGTTCTGCAGAAAACTGCGTCCGCGTCTACCAAAAGATGCATGTGCATGCTTAAAACGCGTTTTGGCACAAATCCATGTGCGGGTGCTAAAAAGAGCAGCATCGGCATGCTTTTCACGTCGTTTGGTAGAAATCCACGCGCGCGTTCTGCCAAAAGCACCATTTGTATGCATATCGTGTGGTTTTGAAGAAAACTGCGTCCGCGTCTACCAAAAGATGCATGTGCATGCTTAAAACGCGTTTTGGCACAAATCCATGTGCGGGTGCTAAAAAGAGCAGCATCGGCATGCTTTTCACGTCGTTTGGTAGAAATCCACGCGCGCGTTCTTGCCAAAAGCACCATTTGCATGCATATCGTGTGGTTTTGCAGAAAACTGCGTCCGCGTCTACCAAAAGATGCATGTGCATGCTTAAAACGCGTTTTGGCACAAATCCATGTGCGGGGTGCTAAAAAGAGCAGCATCGGCATGCTTTTCACGTCGTTTGGTAGAAATCCACGCGCGCGTTCTGCCAAAAGCACCATTTGCATGCATATCGTGTGGTTTTGCAGAAAACTGCGTCCGCGTCTACCAAAAGATGCATGTGCATGCTTAAAACGCGTTTTGGCACAAATCCATGTGCGGGTGCTAAAAAGAGCAGCATCGGCATGCTTTTCACGTCGTTTGGTAGAAATCCACGCGCGCGGTCTGCCAAAAGCACCACTTGCATGCATATCGTGTGGTTTTGCAGAAAACTGCGTCCGCGTCTACCAAAAGATGCATGTGCATGCTTAAAACGCGTTTTGGCACAAATCCATGTGCGGGTGCTAAAAAGAGCAGCATCGGCATGCTTTTCACGTCGTTTGGTAGAAATCCACGCGCGCGTTCTGCCAAAAGCACCATTTGCATGCATATCATGTGATTTTGCAGAAAACTGCGTCCGCGTCTACCAAAAGATGCATGTGCATGCTTAAAATGCGTTTTGGCACAAATTTTTGTGCGGGTGCTAAAAAGAGCAGCATCGGCATGCTTTTCACGTCGTTTGGTAGAAATCCACGCGCGCGTTCTTGCCAAAAGCACCATTTGCATGGATATCGTGTGGTATTGCAGAAAACTGCGTCCGCGTCTACGAAAAGATGCATGTGCATGCTTAAAACGCGTGTTGGCACAAATCCATGTGCGGGTGCTAAAAAGAGCAGCATCGGCATGCTTTTTCACGTCGTTTGGTAGAAATCCACGCGCGCGTTCTGCCAAAAGCACCGTTTGCATGCCTATCGTGTGGTTTTGCAGAAAACTGCGTCCGCGTCTACCAAAAGATGCATGTGCATGCTTAAAACGCGTTTTGGCACAAATCCATGTGCGGGTGCTAAAAAGAGCAGCATCGGCATGCTTTTCACGTCGTTTGGTAGAAATCCACGCGCGCGTTCTGCCTAAAGCACCATTTGCATGCATATCGTGTGGTTTTGCAGAAAACTGCGTCCGCGTCCACCAAAAGATGCATGTGCATGCTTAAAACGCGTTTTGGCACAAATCCATGTGCGGGTGCTAAAAAGAGCAGCATCGGCATGCTTTTCACGTCGTTGGTAGAAATCCACGCGCGGGTTCTGCCAAAAGCACCATTTGCATGCATATCGTGTGGTTTTGCAGAAAAACTGCGTCCGCGTCTACCAAAAGATGCATGTGCATGCTTAAAACGCGTTTTGGCACAAATCCATGTGCGGGTGCTAAAAAGAGCAGCATCGGCATGCTTTTCACGTCGTTTGGTAGAAATCAACGCGCGTTCTGCCAAAAGCACCATTTGCATGCATATCGTGTGGTTTTGCAGAAAACTGCGTCCGCATCTACCAAAAGATGCATGTGCATGGTTAAAACGCGTTTTGGCAGAAATGCATGTGCGGGTGCTAAAAAGAGCAGCATCGGCATGCTTTTCACGTCGTTTGGTAGAAATCCACGCGCGCGTTCTTGCCAAAAGCGCCATTTGCATGCATATCGTGTGGTTTTGCAGAAAACTGCGTCCGCGTCTACCAAAAGATGCATGTGCATGCTTAAAACGCGTTTTGGCACAAATCCATGTGCGGGTGCTAAAAAGAGCAGCATCGGCATGCTTTTCACGTCGTTTGGTAGAAATCCACGCGCGCGTTCTGCCAAAAGCACCATTTGCATGCATATCGTGTGGTTTTGCAGAAAACTGCGTCCGCGTCTACCAAAAGATGCATGTGCATGCTTAAAACGCGTTTTGGCACAACTCCATGTGCGGGTGCTAAAAAGAGCAGCATCGGCATGCTTTTCACGTAGTTTGGTAGAAATCTACGCGCGCGTTCTGCCAAAAGCACCATTTGCATGCATATCGTGTGGTTTTGCAGAAAACTGCGTCCGCGTCTACCAAAAGATGCATGTGCATGCTTAAAACGCGTTTTGGCACAAATCCATGTGCGGGTGCTAAAAAGAGCAGCATCGGCATGCTTTTCACGTCGTTTGGTAGAAATCCACGCGCGCGTTCTGCAAAAGCACCATTTGCATGCATATCGTGTGGTTTTGCAGAAAACTGCGTCCGCGTCTACCAAAAGATGCATTTGCATGCTTAAAACGAGTTTTGGCACAAATCCATGTGCGGGTGCTAAAAAGAGCAGCATCGGCATGCTTTTCACGTCGTTTGGTAGAAATCCACGCGCGCGTTCTGCCAAAAGCACCATTTGCATACATATCGTGTGGTTTTGCAGAAAACTGCGTCCGCGTCTACCAAAAGATGCATGTGCATGCTTACAACGCGTTTTGGCACAAATCCATGTGCAGGTGCTAAAAAGAGCAGCATCGGCATGCTTTTCACGTCGTTTGGTAGAATTCCACGCACGCGTTCTTCCCAAAAGCACCATTTGCATGCATATCGTGTGGTTTTGCAGAAAACTGAGTCCGCGTCTACCAAAAGATGCATGTGCATGCTTAAAACGCGTTTTGGCACAAATCCATGTGCGGGTGCTAAAAAGAGCAGCATCGGCATGCTTTTCACGTCGTTTGGTAGAAATCCACGCGCGCGGTCTGCCAAAAGCACCATTTGCATGCATATCGTGTGGTTTTGCAGAAAACTGCGTCCGCGTCTACCAAAAGATGCATGTGCATGCTTAAAACGCGTTTTGGCACAAATCCATGTGCGGGTGCTAAAAAGAGCAGCATCGGCATGCTTTTCACGTCGTTTGGTAGAAATTCACGCGCGCGTTCTGCCAAAAGCACCATTTGCATGCATATCGTGTGGTTTTGCAAAAAACTGCGTCCGCGTCTACCAAAAGATGCATGTGCATGCTTAAAACGCGTTTTGGCACAAATCCATGTCCGGGTGCTAAAAAGAGCAGCATCAGCATGCTTTTCACGTCGTTTGGTAGAAATCTACGCGCGCGTTCTGCAAAAGCACCATTTGCATGCATATCGTGTGGTTTTGCAGAAAACTGCGTCCGCGTCTACCAAAAGATGCATGTGCATGCTTAAAACGCGTTTTGGCACAAATCCATGTGCGGGTGCTAAAAAGAGCAGCATCAGCATGCTTTTCACGTCGTTTGGTAGAAATCCACGCGCGCGTTCTGCCTAAAGCACCATTTGCATGCATATCGTGTGGTTTTGCAGAAAACTGCGTCCGCGTCTACCAAAAGATGCATGTGCATGCTTAAAACGCGTTTTGGCACGAATCCATGTGCAGGTGCTAAAAAGAGCAGCATCGGCATGCTTTTCACGTCGTTTGGTAGTAATCCACGTGCGCGTTCTGCCAAAAGCACCATTTGCATGCATATCGTGTGGTTTTGCAGAAAACTGCGTCCGCGTCTACCAAAAGATGCATGTGCATGCTTAAAACGCGTTTTGGCACAAATCCATGTGCGGGTGCTAAAAAGAGCAGCATCGGCATGCTTTTCACGTCGTTTGGTAGAAATCCACGCGCGCGTTCTTGCCAAAAGCACCATTTGCATGCATATCGTGTGGTTTTGCAGAAAACTGCGTCCGCGTCTACCAAAAGATGCATGTGCATGCTTAAAACGCGTTTTGGCACAAATCCATGTGCGGGTGCTAAAAAGAGCAGCATCGGCATGCTTTTCACGTCGTTTGGTAGAAATCCACGCGCGCGGTCTGCCAAAAGCACCATTTGCATGCATATCGTGTGGTTTTGCAGAAAACTGCGTCCGCGTCTACCAAAAGATGCATGTGCATGCTTAAAACGCCTTTTGGCACAACTCCATGTGCGGGTGCTAAAAAGAGCAGCATCGGCATGCTTTTCACGTCGTTTGGTAGAATCTACGCGCGCGTTCTGCCAAAAGCACCATTTGCATGCATATCGTGTGGTTTTGCAGAAAACTGCGTCCGCGTCTACCAAAAGATGCATGTGCATGCTTAAAACGCGTTTTGGCACAAATCCATGTGCGGGTGCTAAAAAGAGCAGCATCAGCATGCTTTTCACGTCGTTTGGTAGAAATCCACGCGCGCGTTCTGCCTAAAGCACCATTTGCATGCATATCGTGTGGTTTTGCAGAAAACTGCGTCCGCGTCTACCAAAAGATGCATGTGCATGCTTAAAACGCGTTTTGGCACGAATCCATGTGCAGGTGCTAAAAAGAGCAGCATCGGCATGCTTTTCACGTCGTTTGGTAGTAATCCACGCGCGCGTTCTGCCAAAAGCACCATTTGCATGCATATCGTGTGGTTTTGCAGAAAACTGCGTCCGCGTCTACCAAAAGATGCATGTGCATGCTTAAAACGCGTTTTGGCACAAATCCATGTGCGGGTGCTAAAAAGAGCAGCATCGGCATGCTTTTCACGTCGTTTGGTAGAAATCCACGCGCGCGTTCTTGCCAAAAGCATCATTTGCATGCATATCGTGTGGTTTTGCAGAAAACTGCGTCCGCGTCTACCAAAAGATGCATGTGCATGCTTAAAACGCGTTTTGGCACAAATCCATGTGCGGGTGCTAAAAAGAGCAGCATCGGCATGCTTTTCACGTCGTTTGGTAGAAATCCACGTGCGCGTTCTGCCAAAAGCACCATTTGCATGCATATCGTGTGGTTTTGCAGAAAACTGCGTCCGCGTCTACCAAAAGATGCATGTGCATGCTTAAAACGCGTTTTGGCACAAATCCATGTGCGGGTGCTAAAAAGAGCAGCATCGGCATGCTTTTCACGTCGTTTGGTAGAAATCCACGCGCGCGTTCTGCCAAAAGCACCATTTGCATGCATATCGTGTGGTTTTGCAGAAAACTGCGTCCGCGTCTACCAAAAGATGCATGTGCATGCTTAAAACGCGTTTTGGCACAACTCCATGTGCGGGTGCTAAAAAGAGCAGCATCGGCATGCTTTTCACGTCGTTTGGTAGAAATCTACGCGCGCGTTCTGCCAAAAGCACCATTTGCATGCATATCGTGTGGTTTTGCAGAAAACTGCGTCCGCGTCTACCAAAAGATGCATGTGCATGCGTAAAACGCGTTTTGGCACAAATCCATGTGCGGGTGCTAAAAAGAGCAGCATCGGCATGCTTTTCACGTCGTTGGTAGAAATCCACGCGCGCGTTCTGCCAAAAGCACCATTTGCATGCATATCGTGTGGTTTTGCAGAAAACTGCGTCCGCGTCTACCAAAAGATGCATTTGCATGCTTAAAACGCGTTTTGGCACAAATCCATGTGCGGGTGCTAAAAAGAGCAGCATCGGCATGCTTTTCACGTCGTTTGGTAGAAATCCACGCGCGCGTTCTGCCAAAGCACCATTTGCATACATATCGTGTGGTTTTGCAGAAAACTGCGTCCGCGTCTACCAAAAGATGCATGTGCATGCTTACAACGCGTTTTGGCACAAATCCATGTGCAGGTGCTAAAAGAGCAGCATCGGCATGCTTTTCACGTCGTTTGGTAGAATTCCACGCGCGCGTTCTTCCCAAAAGCACCATTTGCATGCATATCGTGTGGTTTTGCAGAAAACTGAGTCCGCGTCTACCAAAAGATGCATGTGCATGCTTAAAACGCGTTTTGGCACAAATCCATGTGCGGGTGCTAAAAAGAGCAGCATCGGCATGCTTTTCACGTCGTTTGGTAGAAATCCACGCGCGCGGTCTGCCAAAAGCACCATTTGCATGCATATCGTGTGGTTTTGCAGAAAACTGCGTCCGCGTCTACCAAAAGATGCATGTGCATGCTTAAAACGCGTTTTGGCACAAATCCATGTGCGGGTGCTAAAAAGAGCAGCATCGGCATGCTTTTCACGTCGTTTGGTAGAAATTCACGCGCGCGTTCTGCCAAAAGCACCATTTGCATGCATATCGTGTGGTTTTGCAGAAAACTGCGTCCGCGTCTACCAAAAGATGCATGTGCATGCTTAAAACGCGTTTTGGCACAAATCCATGTGCGGGTGCTAAAAAGAGCAGCATCAGCATGCTTTTCACGTCGTTTGGTAGAAATCCACGCGCGCGTTCTGCCTAAAGCACCATTTGCATGCATATCGTGTGGTTTTGCAGAAAACTGCGTCCGCGTCTACCAAAAGATGCATGTGCATGCTTAAAACGCGTTTTGGCACGAATCCATGTGCGGGTGCTAAAAAGAGCAGCATCGGCATGCTTTTCACGTCGTTTGGTAGTAATCCACGCGCGCGTTCTGCCAAAAGCACCATTTGCATGCATATCGTGTGGTTTTGCAGAAAACTGCGTCCGCGTCTACCAAAAGATGCATGTGCATGCTTAAAACGCGTTTTGGCACAAATCCATGTGCGGGTGCTAAAAAGAGCAGCATCGGCATGCTTTTCACGTCGTTTGGTAGAAATCCACGCGCGCGTTCTTGCCAAAAGCACCATTTGCATGCATATCGTGTGGTTTTGCAGAAAACTGCGTCCGCGTCTACCAAAAGATGCATGTGCAAGCTTAAAACGCGTTTTGGCACAAATCCATGTGCGGGTGCTAAAAAGAGCAGCATCGGCATGCTTTTCACGTCGTTTGGTAGAAATCCACGCGCGCGTTCTGCCAAAAGCACCATTTGCATGCATATCGTGTGGTTTTGCAGAAAACTGCGTCCGCGTCTACCAAAAGATGCATGTGCATGCTTAAAACGCGTTTTGGCACAAATCCATGTGCGGGTGCTAAAAAGAGCAGCATCGGCATGCTTTTCACGTCGTTTGGTAGAAATCCACGCGCGCGGTCTGCCAAAAGCACCACTTGCATGCATATCGTGTGGTTTTGCAGAAAACTGCGTCCGCGTCTACCAAAAGATGCATGTGCATGCTTAAAACGCGTTTTGGCACAAATCCATGTGCGGGTGCTAAAAAGAGCAGCATCGGCATGCTTTTCACGTCGTTTGGTAGAAATCCACGCGCGCGTTCTGCCAAAAGCACCATTTGCATGCATATCATGTGGTTTTGCAGAAAACTGCGTCCGCGTCTACCAAAAGATGCATGTGCATGCTTAAAACGTGTTTTGGCACAAATCCATGTGCGGGTGCTAAAAAGAGCAGCATCGGCATGCTTTTCACGTCGTTTGGTAGAAATCCACGCGCGCGTTCTTGCCAAAAGCACCATTTGCATGCATATCGTGTGGTTTTGCAGAAAACTGCGTCCGCGTGTACCAAAATATGCATGTGCATGCTTAAAACGCGTTTTGGCACAAATCCATGTGCGGGTGCTAAAAAGAGCAGCATCGGCATGCTTTTCACGTCGTTTGGTAGAAATCCACGCGCGCGTTCTGCCAAAAGCAACGTTGGCATGCCTATCGTGTGGTTTTGCAGAAAACTGCGTCCGCGTCTACCAAAAGATGCATGTGCATGCTTAAAACGCGTTTTGGCACAAATCCATGTGCGGGTGCTAAAAAGAGCAGCATCGGCATGCTTTTCACGTCGTTTGGTAGAAATCCACGCGCGCGTTCTGCCTAAAGCACCATTTGCATGCATATCGTGTGGTTTTGCAGAAAACTGCGTCCGCGTCCACCAAAAGATGCATGTGCATGCTTAAAACGCGTTTTGGCACAAATCCATGTGCGGGTGCTAAAAAGAGCAGCATCGGCATGCTTTTCACGTCGTTTGGTAGAAATCCACGCGCGGTTCTGCCAAAAGCACCATTTGCATGCATATCGTGTGGTTTTGCAGAAAACTGCGTCCGCGTCTACCAAAAGATGCATGTGCATGCTTAAAACGCTTTTTGGCACAAATCCATGTGCGGGTGCTAAAAAGAGCAGCATCGGCATGCTTTTCACGTCGTTTGGTAGAAATCCACGCGCGTTCTGCCAAAAGCACCATTTGCATGCATATCGTGTGGTTTTGCAGAAAACTGCGTCCGCGTCTACCAAAAGATGCATGGGCATGGTTAAAACGCGTTTTGGCACAAATCCATGTGCGGGTGCTAAAAAGAGCAGCATCGGCATGCTTTTCACGTCGTTTGGTAGAAATCCACGCGCGCGTTCTTGCCAAAAGCACCATTTGCATGCATATCGTGTGGTTTTGCAGAAAACTGCGTCCGCGTCTACCAAAAGATGCATGTGCATGCTTAAAACGCGTTTTGGCACAAATCCATGTGCGGGTGCTAAAAGAGCAGCATCGGCATGCTTTTCACGTCGTTTGGTAAAAATCCACGCGCGCGTTCTGCCAAAAGCACCATTTGCATGCATATCGTGTGGTTTTGCAGAAAACTGCGTCCGCGTCTACCAAAAGATGCATGTGCATGCTTAAAACGCGTTTTGGCACAAATCCATGTGCGGGTGCTAAAAAGAGCAGCATCGGCATGCTTTTCACGTCGTTTGGTAGAAATCCACGCGCGCGTTCTGCCAATAGCACCATTTGCATGCATATCGTGTGGTTTTGCAGAAAACTGCGTCCGCGTCTACCAAAAGATGCATGTGCATGCTTAAAACGCGTTTTGGCACAAATCCATGTGCGGGTGCTAAAAAGAGCAGCATCGGCATGCTTTTCACGTCGTTTGGTAGAATTCCACGCGCGCGTTCTTGCCAAAAGCACCATTTGCATGCATATCGTGTGGTTTTGCAGAAAACTGAGTCCGCGTCTACCAAAAGATGCATGTGCATGCTTAAAACGCGTTTTGGCACAAATCCATGTGCGGGTGCTAAAAAGAGCAGCATCGGCATGCTTTTCACGTCGTTTGGTAGAAATCCACGCGCGCGGTCTGCAAAAGCACCATTTGCATGCATATCGTGTGGTTTTGCAGAAAACTGCGTCCGCGTCTACCAAAAGATGCATGTGCATGCTTAAAACGCGTTTTGGCACAAATCCATGTGCGGGTGCTAAAAAGAGCAGCATCGGCATGCTTTTCACGTCGTTTGGTAGAAATCCACGCGCGCGTTCTGCCAAAAGCACCATTTGCATGCATATCGTGTGGTTTTGCAGAAAACTGCGTCCGCGTCTACCAAAAGATGCATGTGCATGCTTAAAACGCGTTTTCGCACAAATCCATGTGCGGGTGCTAAAAAGAGCAGCATCAGCATGCTTTTCACGTCGTTTGGTAGAAATCCACGCGCGCGTTCTGCCTAAAGCACCATTTGCATGCATATCGTGTTGTTTTGCAGAAAACTGCGTCCGCGTCTACCAAAAGATGCATGTGCATGCTTAAACGCGTTTTGGCACGAATCCATGTGCGGGTGCTAAAAAGAGCAGCATCGGCATGCTTTTCACGTCGTTTGGTAGTAATCCACGCGCGCGTTCTGCCAAAAGCACCATTTGCATGCATATCGTGTGGTTTTGCAGAAAACTGCGTCCGCGTCTACCAAAAGATGCATGTGCATGCTTAAAACGCGTTTTGGCACAAATCCATGTGCGGGTGCTAAAAAGAGCAGCATCGGCATGCTTTTCACGTCGTTTGGTAGAAATCCACGCGCGCGTTCTGCCAAAAGCACCATTTGCATGCATATCGTGTGGTTTTGCAGAAAACTGCGTCCGCGTCTACCAAAAGATGCATGTGCATGCTTAAAACGCGTTTTGGCACAAATCCATGTGCGGGTGCAAAAAAGAGCAGCATCGGCATGCGTTTCACGTCGTTTGGTAGAAATCCACGCGCGCGTTCTGCCAAAAGCTCCATTTGCATGCATATCGTGTGGTTTTGCAGAAAACTGCGTCCGCGTCTACCAAAAGATGCATGTGCAGCTTAAAACGCGTTTTGGCACAAATCCATGTGCGGGTGCTAAAAAGAGCAGCATCGGCATGCTTTTCACGTCGTTTGGTAGAAATCCACGCGCGCGTTCTTGCCAAAAGCACCATTTGCATGCATATCGTGTGGTTTTGCAGAAAACTGCGTCCGCGTCTACCAAAAGATGCATGTGCATGCTTAAAACGCGTTTTGGCACAAATCCATGTGCGGGTGCTAAAAAGAGCAGCATCGGCATGCTTTTCACGTCGTTTGGTAGAAATCCACGCGCGCGTTCTTGCCAAAAGCACCATTTGCATGCATATCGTGTGGTTTTGCAGAAAACTGCGTCCGCGTCTACCAAAAGATGCATGTGGCATGCTTAAAACGCGTTTTGGCACAAATCCATGTGCGGGTGCTAAAAAGAGCAGCATCGGCATGCTTTTCACGTCGTTTGGTAGAATTCCACGCGCGCGTTCTTGCCAAAAGCACCATTTGCATGCATATCGTGTGGTTTTGCAGAAAACTGAGTCCGCGTCTACCAAAAGATGCATGTGCATGCTTAAAACGCGTTTTGGCACAAATCCATGTGCGGGTGCTAAAAAGAGCAGCATCGGCATGCTTTTCACGTCGTTTGGTAGAAATCCACGCGCGCGGTCTGCCAAAAGCACCATTTGCATGCATATCGTGTGGTTTTGCAGAAAACTGCGTCCGCGTCTACCAAAAGATGCATGTGCATGCTTAAAACGCGTTTTGGCACAAATCCATGTGCGGGTGCTAAAAAGAGCAGCATCGGCATGCTTTTCACGTCGTTTGGTAGAAATCCACGCGCGCGTTCTGCCAAAAGCACCATTTGCATGCATATCGTGTGGTTTTGCAGAAAACTGCGTCCGCGTCTACCAAAGATGCATGTGCATGCTTAAAACGCGTTTTCGCACAAATCCATGTGCGGGTGCTAAAAAGAGCAGCATCAGCATGCTTTTTACGTCGTTTGGTAGAAATCCACGCGCGCGTTCTGCCTAAAGCACCATTTGCATGCATATCGTGTTGTTTTGCAGAAAACTGCGTCGCGTCTACCAAAAGATGCATGTGCATGCTTAAAACGCGTTTTGGCACGAATCCATGTGCGGGTGCTAAAAAGAGCAGCATCGGCATGCTTTTCACGTCGTTTGGTAGTAATCCACGCGCGCGTTCTGCCAAAAGCACCATTTGCATGCATATCGTGTGGTTTTGCAGAAAACTGCGTCCGCGTCTACCAAAAGATGCATGTGCATGCTTAAAACGCGTTTTGGCACAAATCCATGTGCGGGTGCTAAAAAGAGCAGCATCGGCATGCTTTTCACGTCGTTTGGTAGAAATCCACGCGCGCGTTCTGCCAAAAGCACCATTTGCATGCATATCGTGTGGTTTTGCAGAAAACTGCGTCCGCGTCTACCAAAAGATGCATGTGCATGCTTAAAACGCGTTTTGGCACAAATCCATGTGCGGGTGCAAAAAAGAGCAGCATCGGCATGCGTTTCACGTCGTTTGGTAGAAATCCACGCGCGCGTTCTGCCAAAAGCACCATTTGCATGCATATCGTGTGGTTTTGCAGAAAACTGCGTCCGCGTCTACCAAAAGATGCATGTGCAGCTTAAAACGCGTTTTGGCACAAATCCATGTGCGGGTGCTAAAAAGAGCAGCATCGGCATGCTTTTCACGTCGTTTGGTAGAAATCCACGCGCGCGTTCTTGCCAAAAGCACCATTTGCATGCATATCGTGTGGTTTTGCAGAAAACTGCGTCCGCGTCTACCAAAGATGCATGTGCATGCTTAAAACGCGTTTTGGCACAAATCCATGTGCGGGTGCTAAAAAGAGCAGCATCGGCATGCTTTTCACGTCGTTTGGTAGAAATCCACGCGCGCGTTCTTGCAAAAGCACCATTTGCATGCATATCGTGTGGTTTTGCAGAAAACTGCGTCCGCGTCTACCAAAAGATGCATGTGCATGCTTAAAACGCGTTTTGGCACAAATCCATGTGCGGGTGCTAAAAAGAGCAGCATCGGCATGCTTTTCACGTCGTTTGGTAGAAATCCACGCGCGAGTTCTGCCAAAAGCACCATTTGCATGCATATCGTGTGGTTTTGCAGAAAACTGCGTCCGCGTCGACCAAAAGATGCATGTGCATGCTTGAAACGCGTTTTGGCACAAATCCATGTGCGGGTGCTAAAAAGAGCAGCATCGGCATGCTTTTCAGGTCGTTTGGTAGAAATCCACGCGCGCGTTCTTGCCAAAAGCACCATTTGCATGCATATCGTGTGGTTTGCAGAAAACTGCGCCCGCGTCTACCAAAACATGCATGTGCATACTTAAAACGCGTTTTGGCACAAATCCATGGCGGGTGCTAAAAAGAGCAGCATCGGCATGCTTTTCACGTCGTTTGGTAGAAATCCACGCGCGCGTTCTGCCAAAAGCACCATTTGCATGCATATCGTGTGGTTTCGCAGAAAACTGCGTCCGCTTCTACCAAAAGATGCATGTGCATGCTTAAAACGCGTTTTGGCACAAATCCATGTGCGGGTGCTAAAGGAGCAGCATCGGCATGCTTTTCACGTCGTTTGGTAGAAATCCACGCGAGCGTTCTGCCAAAAGCACCATTTGCATGCATATCGTGTGGTTTTGCAGAAAACTGCGTCCGCGTCTACCAAAAGATGCATGTGCATGCTTAAAACGCGTTTTGGCACAAATCCATGTGCGGGTGCTAAAAAGAGCAGCATCGGCATGCTTTTCACGTCGTTTGGTAGACAATCCACGCGCGCGTTCTGCCAAAAGCACCATTTGCATATATATCGTGTGGTTTTGCAGAAAACTGCGTCCGCGTCTACCAAAAGATGCATGTGCATGCTTAAAACGCGTTTTGGCACAAATCCATGTGCGGGTGCTAAAAAGAGCAGCATCGGCATGCTTTTCAGGTCGCTTGGTAGAAATCCACGCGCGCGTTCTTGCCAAAAGCACCATTTTCATGCATATCGTGTGGTTTTGCAGAAAACTGCGTCCGCGTCTACCAAAAGATGCATGTGCATGCTTAAAACGCGTTTTGGCACAAATCCATGTGCGGGTGCTAAAAAGAGCAGCATCGGCATGCTTTTCACGTCGTTTGGTAGAAATTCACGCGCGCGTTCTGCCAAAAGCACCATTTGCATGCATATCGTGTGGTTTTGCAGAAAACTGCGTCCGCGTCTACCAAAAGATGCATGTGCATGCTTAAAACGCGTTTTGGCACAAATCCATGTGCGGGTGCTAAAAAGAGCAGCATCAGCATGCTTTTCACGTCGTTTGGTAGAAATCCACGCGCGCGTTCTGCCTAAAGCACCATTTGCATGCATATCGTGTGTTTTGCAGAAAACTGCGTCCGCGTCTACCAAAAGATGCATGTGCATGCTTAAAACGCGTTTTGGCACGAATCCATGTGCGGGTGCTAAAAAGAGCAGCATTGGCATGCTTTTCACGTCGTTTGGAAGTAATCCACGCGCGCGTTCTGCCAAAAGCACCATTTGCATGCATATCGTGTGGTTTTGCAGAAAACTGCGTCCGCGTCTACCAAAAGATGCATGTGCATGCTTAAAACGCGTTTTGGCACAAATCCATGTGCGGGTGCTAAAAAGAGCAGCATCGGCATGCTTTTCACGTCGTTTGGTAGAAATCCACGCGCGCGTTCTTGCCAAAAGCACCATTTGCATGCATATCGTGTGGTTTTGCAGAAAACTGCGTCCGCGTCTACCAAAAGATGCATGTGCAAGCTTAAAACGCGTTTTGGCACAAATCCATGTGCGGGTGCTAAAAAGAGCAGCATCGGCATGCTTTTCACGTCGTTTGGTAGAAATCCACGCGCGCGTTCTGCCAAAAGCACCATTTGCATGCATATCGTGTGGTTTTGCAGAAACTGCGTCCGCGTCTACCAAAAGATGCATGTGCATGCTTAAAACGCGTTTTGGCACAAATCCATGTGCGGGTGCTAAAAAGAGCAGCATCGGCATGCTTTTCACGTCGTTTGGTAGAAATCCACGCGCGCGGTCTGCCAAAAGCACCACTTGCATGCATATCGTGTGGTTTTGCAGAAAACTGCGTCCGCGTCTACCAAAAGATGCATGTGCATGCTTAAAACGCGTTTTGGCACAAATCCATGTGCGGGTGCTAAAAAGAGCAGCATCGCATGCTTTTCACGTCGTTTGGTAGAAATCCACGCGCGCGTTCTGCCAAAAGCACCATTTGCATGCATATCATGTGGTTTTGCAGAAAACTGCGTCCGCGTCTACCAAAAGATGCATGTGCATGCTTAAAACGTGTTTTGGCACAAATCCATGTGCGGGTGCTAAAAAGAGCAGCATCGGCATGCTTTTCACGTCGTTTGGTAGAAATCCACGCGCGCGTTCTTGCCAAAAGCACCATTTGCATGCATATCGTGTGGTTTTGCAGAAAACTGCGTCCGCGTCTACCAAAATATGCATGTGCATGCTTAAAACGCGTTTTGGCACAAATCCATGTGCGGGTGCTAAAAAGAGCAGCATCGGCATGCTTTTCACGTCGTTTGGTAGAAATCCACGCGCGCGTTCTGCCAAAAGCAACGTTTGCATGCCTATCGTGTGGTTTTGCAGAAAACTGCGTCCGCGTCTACCAAAAGATGCATGTGCATGCTTAAAACGCGTTTTGGCACAAATCCATGTGCGGGTGCTAAAAAGAGCAGCATCGGCATGCTTTTCACGTCGTTTGGTAGAAATCCACGCGCGCGTTCTGCCAAAAGCACCATTTGCATGCATATCGTGTGGTTTTGCAGAAAACTGCGTCGCGTCTACCAAAAGATGCATGTGCATGCTTAAAACGCGTTTTGGCACAAATCCATGTGCGGGTGCTAAAAAGAGCAGCATCGGCATGCTTTTCACGTCGTTTGGTAGAATTCCACGCGCGCGTTCTTGCCAAAAGCACCATTTGCATGCATATCGTGTGGTTTTGCAGAAAACTGAGTCCGCGTCTACCAAAAGATGCATGTGCATGCTTAAAACGCGTTTTGGCACAAATCCATGTGCGGGTGCTAAAAAGAGCAGCATCGGCATGCTTTTCACGTCGTTTGGTAGAAATCCACGCGCGCGTTCTGCCAAAAGCACCATTTGCATGCATATCGTGTGGTTTTGCAGAAAACTGCGTCCGCGTCTACCAAAAGATGCATGTGCATGCTTAAAACGCGTTTTGGCACAAATCCATGTGCGGGTGCTAAAAAGAGCAGCATCGGCATGCTTTTCACGTCGTTTGGTAGAAATCCACGCGCGCGTTCTGCCAAAAGCACCATTTGCATGCATATCGTGTGGTTTTGCAGAAAACTGCGTCCGCGTCTACCAAAAGATGCATGTGCATGCTTAAAACGCGTTTTCGCACAAATCCATGTGCGGGTGCTAAAAAGAGCAGCATCGGCATGCTTTTCACGTCGTTTGGTAGAAATCCACGCGCGCGTTCTGCCAAAAGCACCATTTGCATGCATATCGTGTTGTTTTGCAGAAAACTGCGTCCGCGTCTACCAAAAGATGCATGTGCATGCTTAAAACGCGTTTTGGCACGAATCCATGTGCGGGTGCTAAAAAGAGCAGCATCGCATGCTTTTCACGTCGTTTGGTAGAAATCCACGCGCGCGTTCTGCCAAAAGCACCATTTGCATGCATATCGTGTGGTTTTGCAGAAAACTGCGTCCGCGTCTACCAAAAGATGCATGTGCATGCTTAAAACGCGTTTTGGCACAAATCCATGTGCGGGTGCTAAAAAGAGCAGCATCGGCATGCTTTTCACGTCGTTTGGTAGAAATCCACGCGCGCGTTCTGCCAAAAGCACCATTTGCATGCATATCGTGTGGTTTTGCAGAAAACTGCGTCCGCGTCTACCAAAAGATGCATGTGCATGCTTAAAACGCGTTTTGGCACAAATCCATGTGCGGGTGCTAAAAAGAGCAGCATCGGCATGCTTTTCACGTCGTTTGGTAGAAATCCACGCGCGCGTTCTGCAAAAGCACCATTTGCATGCATATCGTGTGGTTTTGCAGAAAACTGCGTCCGCGTCTACCAAAAGATGCATGTGCATGCTTAAAACGCGTTTTGGCACAAATCCATGTGCGGGTGCTAAAAAGAGCAGCATCGGCATGCTTTTCACGTCGTTTGTAGAAATCCACGCGCGCGTCTGCCAAAAGCACCATTTGCATGCATATCGTGTGGTTTTGCAGAAAACTGCGTCCGCGTCTACCAAAAGATGCATGTGCATGCTTAAAACCGCGTTTTGGCACAAATCCATGTGCGGGTGCTAAAAAGAGCAGCATCGGCATGCTTTTCACGTCGTTGGTAGAAATCCACGCGCGCGTTCTTGCCAAAAGCACCATTTGCATGCATATCGTGTGGTTTTGCAGAAAACTGCGTCCGCGTCTACCAAAAGATGCATGTGCATGCTTAAAACGCGTTTTGGCACAAATCCATGTGCGGGTGCTAAAAAGAGCAGCATCGGCATGCTTTTCACGTCGTTTGGTAGAAATCCACGCGCGCGTTCTGCCAAAAGCACCATTTGCATGCATATCGTGTGGTTTTGCAGAAAACTGCGTCCGCGTCGACCAAAAGATGCATGTGCATGCTTAAAACGCGTTTTGGCACAAATCCATGTGCGGGTGCTAAAAAGAGCAGCATCGGCATGCTTTTCAGGTCGTTTGGTAGAAATCCACGCGCGCGTTCTTGCAAAAAGCACCATTTGCATGCATATCGTGTGGTTTTGCAGAAAACTGCGCTCCGCGTCTACCAAAAGATGCATGTGCATGCTTAAAACGCGTTTTGGCACAAATCCATGTGCGGGTGCTAAAAGAGCAGCATCGGCATGCTTTTCACGTCGTTTGGTAGAAATCCACGCGCGCGTTCTGCCAAAAGCACCATTTGCATGCATATCGTGTGGTTTCGCAGAAAACTGCGTCCGCGTCTACCAAAAGATGCATGTGCATGCTTAAAACGCGTTTTGGCACAAATCCATGTGCGGGTGCTAAAAGAGCAGCATCGGCATGCTTTTCACGTCGTTTGGTAGAAATCCACGCGAGCGTTCTGCCAAAAGCACCATTTGCATGCATATCGTGTGGTTTTGCAGAAAACTGCGTCGCGTCTACCAAAAGATGCATGTGCATGCTTAAAACGCGTTTTGGCACGAAATCCATGTGCGGGTGCTAAAAAGAGCAGCATCGGCATGCTTTTCACGTCGTTTGGTAGAATCCACGCGCGCGTTCTGCCAAAAGCACCATTTGCATGCATATCGTGTGTTTTGCAGAAAACTGCGTCCGCGTCTACCAAAAGATGCATGTGCATGCTTAAAACGCGTTTTGGCACAAATCCATGTGCGGGTGCTAAAAAGAGCAGCATCGGCATGCTTTTCACGGTCGTTTGGTAGAAATCCACGCGCGCGTTCTTGCCAAAAGCACCATTTCATGCATATCGTGTGGTTTTGCAGAAAACTGCGTCCGCGTCTACCAAAAGATGCTGTGCATGCTTAAACGCCGTTTTGGCACAAATCCATGTGCGGGTGCTAAAAAGAGCAGCATCGGCATGCTTTTCACGTCGTTTGGTAGAAATCCACGCGCGCGTTCTGCCAAAAGCACCATTTGCATGCATATCGTGTGGTTTTGCAGAAAACTGCGTCCGCGTCTACCAAAAGATGCATGTGCATGCTTAAAACGCGTTTTTGGCACAAATCCATGTGCGGGTGCTAAAAAGAGCAGCATCAGCATGCTTTTCACGTCGTTTGGTAGAAATCCACGCGCGCGTTCTGCCTAAAGCACCATTTGCATGCATTATCGTGTGGTTTTGCAGAAAACTGCGTCCGCGTCTACCAAAAGATGCATGTGCATGCTTAAAACGCGTTTTGGCACGAATCCATGTGCGGGTGCTAAAAGAGCAGCATCGGCATGCTTTTCACGTCGTTTGGTAGTAATCCACGCGCGCGTTCTGCCAAAAGCACCATTTGCATGCATATCGTGTGGTTTTGCAGAAACTGCGTCCGCGTCTACCAAAAGATGCATGTGCATGCTTAAAACGCGTTTTGGCACAAATCCATGTGCGGGTGCTAAAAAGAGCAGCATCGGCATGCTTTTCACGTCGTTTGGTAGAAATCCACGCGCGCGTTCTTGCCAAAAGCACCATTTGCATGCATATCGTGTGGTTTTGCAGAAAACTGCGTCCGCGTCTACCAAAAGATGCTGTGCAAGCTTAAAACGCGTTTTGGCACAAATCCATGTGCGGGTGCTAAAAAGAGCAGCATCGGCATGCTTTTCACGTCGTTTGGTAGAAATCCACGCGCGCGTTCTGCAAAAGCACCATTTGCATGCATATCGTGTGGTTTTGCAGAAAACTGCGTCCGCGTCTACCAAAAGATGCATGTGCATGCTTAAAACGCGTTTTGGCACAAATCCATGTGCGGGTGCTAAAAAGAGCAGCATCGGCATGCTTTTCACGTCGTTGGTAGAAATCCACGCGCGCGGTCTGGCCAAAAGCACCACTTGCATGCATATCGTGTGGTTTTGCAGAAAACTGCGTCCGCGTCTACCAAAAGATGCATGTGCATGCTTAAAACGCGTTTTGGCACAAAATCCATGTGCGGGTGCTAAAAAGAGCAGCATCGGCATGCTTTTCACGTCGTTTGGTAGAAATCCACGCGCGCGTTCTGCAAAAGCACCATTTGCATGCATATCGTGTGGTTTTGCAGAAAACTGCGTCGCGTCTACCAAAAGATGCATGTGCATGCTTAAAACGCGTTTTGGCACAAATCCATGTGCGGGTGCTAAAAGAGCAGCATCGGCATGCTTTTCACGTCGTTTGGTAGAAATCCACGCGCGCGTTCTTGCCAAAAGCCACCATTTGCATGCATATCGTGTGGTTTTGCAGAAAACTGCGTCCGCGTCTACCAAAAGATGCATGTGCATGCTTAAAACGCGTTTGGCACAAATCCATGTGCGGGTGCTAAAAAGAGCAGCATCGGCATGCTTTTCACGTCGTTTGGTAGAATCCACGCGCGCGTTCTGCCAAAAGCACATTTGCATGCATATCGTGTGGTTTTGCAGAAAACTGCGTCCGCGTCTACCAAAAGATGCATGTGCATGCTTAAAACGCGTTTTGGCACAAATCCATGTGCGGGTGCTAAAAAGAGCAGCATCGGCATGCTTTTCACGTCGTTTGGTAGAAATCCACGCGCGCGTTCTGCCAAAAGCACCATTTGCATGCATATCGTGTGGTTTTGCAGAAAACTGCGTCCGCGTCTACCAAAAGATGCATGTGCATGCTTAAAAACGCGTTTTGGCACAAATCCATGTGCGGGTGCTAAAAAGAGCAGCATCGGCATGCTTTTCACGTCGTTTGGTAGAAATCCACGCGCGCGTTCTGCAAAAGCACCATTTGCATGCATATCGTGTGGTTTTGCAGAAAACTGCGTCCGCGTCTACAAAAGATGCATGTGCATGCTTAAAACGCGTTTTGGCACAAATCCATGTGCGGGTGCTAAAAAGAGCAGCATCGGCATGCTTTTCACGTCGTTTGGGTAGAAATCCACGCGCGCGGTCTGCCAAAAGCACCATTTGCATGCATATCGTGTGGTTTTGCAGAAAACTGCGTCCGCGTCTACCAAAAGATGCATGTGCATGCTTAAAACGCGTTTTGGCAACAATCCATGTGCGGGTGCTAAAAAGAGCAGCATCGGCATGCTTTTCACGTCGTTTGGTAGAAATCCACGCGCGCGTTCTGCCAAAAGCACCATTTGCATGCATATCGTGTGGTTTTGCAGAAAACTGCGTCCGCGTCTACCAAAAGATGCATGTGCATGCTTAAAACGCGTTTTGCACAAATCCATGTGCGGGTGCTAAAAGAGCAGCATCAGCATGCTTTTCACGTCGTTTGGTAGAAATCCACGCGCGCGTTCTGCCTAAAGCACCATTTGCATGCATATCGTGTGGTTTGCAGAAAACTGCGTCCGCGTCTACCAAAAGATGCATGTGCAAGCTTAAAACGCGTTTTGGCACGAATCCATGTGCGGGTGCTAAAAAGAGCAGCATCGGCATGCTTTTCACGTCGTTTGGTAGAAATCCACGCGCGCGTTCTGCCAAAAGCACCATTTGCATGCATATCGTGTGGTTTGCAGAAAACTGCGTCCGCGTCTACCAAAGATGCATGTGCATGCTTAAAAACGCGTTTTGGCACAAATCCATGTGCGGGTGCTAAAAAGAGCAGCATCGGCATGCTTTTCACGTCGTTTGGTAGAAATCCACGCGCGCGTTCTTGCCAAAAGCACCATTTGCATGCATATCGTGTGGTTTTGCAGAAAACTGCGTCCGCGTCTACCAAAGATGCATGTGCAAGCTTAAAACGCGTTTTGGCACAAATCCATGTGCGGGTGCTAAAAAGAGCAGCATCGGCATGCTTTTCACGTCGTTTGGTAGAAATCCACGCGCGCGTTCTGCCAAAAGCACCCATTTGCATGCATATCGTGTGTTTTTGCAGAAAACTGCGTCCGCGTCTACCAAAAGATGCATGTGCATGCTTAAAACGCGTTTTGGCACAAATCCATGTGCAGGGTGCTAAAAAGAGCAGCATCGGCATGCTTTTCACGTCGTTGGTAGAAATCCACGCGCGCGTTCTGCCAAAAGCACCATTTGCATGCATATCGTGTGGTTTGCAGAAAACTGCGTCCGCGTCTACCAAAAGATGCATGTGCATGCTTAAAACGCGTTTTGGCACAAATCCATGTGCGGGTGCTAAAAAGAGCAGCATCGGCATGCTTTTCACGTCGTTTGGTAGAAATCCACGCGCGCGTTCTGCCAAAGCACCATTTGCATGCATATCGTGTGGTTTTGCAGAAAACTGCGTCCGCGTCTACCAAAAGATGCATGTGCATGCTTAAAACGCGTTTTGGCACAAATCCAGTGCGGGTGCTAAAAGAGCAGCATCGGCATGCTTTCACGTCGTTTGGTAGAAATCCACTGCGCGCGTTCTGCCAAAGCACCAATTGCATGCATATCGTGTGGTTTGCAGAAAACTGCGTCCGCGTCTACCAAAAGATGCATGTGCATGCTTAAAACGCGTTTTGGCAACGAAATCCATGTGCGGGTGCTAAAAAGAGCAGCATCGGCATGCTTTTCACGTCGTTGGTAGAAATCCACGCGCGCGTTCTGACGAAAAGCACCATTTGCATGCATATCGTGTGGTTTTGCAGAAAACTGCGTCCGCGTCTACCAAAAGATGCATGTGCATGCTTAAAACGCGTTTGGCACAAATCCATGTGCGGGTGCTAAAAAGAGCAGCATCGGCATGCTTTTCACGTCGCTTGGTAGAAATCCACGCGCGCGTTCTTGCCAAAAGCACCATTTCATGCATATCGTGTGGTTTTGCAGAAAACTGCGTCCGCGTCTACCAAAAGATGCATGTGCAAGCTTAAAAACGCGTTTTGGCACAAATCCATGTGCGGGTGCTAAAAGAGCAGCATCAGCATGCTTTATCACGTCGTTTGGTAAACGCATCACGAACCACGCGGCGTTCTGCCAAAGCACCATTTGCATGCATACTCGAGTGCGTTTTGCAGAAAACTGCGTCCGCGTCTACCAAAAGATGCATGTGCATGCTTAAAACGCGTTTTGGCACAAATCATGTGCTCCCCCCCCCCGGTTCTAAAAATAGCAGCATCGGCATGCTTTTCACGTCGTTAGGTAGAAATCCACGTCGCGCGTTCTTGCCAAAAGCACATTTTCATGCATATCGTGTGGTTTTGCAGAAACTGCGTCGGTCTACCAAAAGTGCATGTGCAAGCTTAAAACCGCGTTTTGGCACAAATCCTGTGGGTGTAAAAAGAGCAGCATCGGCATGCTTTTCACGTCGTTTGGTAGAAATCCACGCGCGCCGTTCTGCAAAGCACAATTTGCAGCATATCTTGTGTTTTGCAGAAAACTGCGGTCGCGTCTAACAAAAGATGATGTGCATGCTAAAACGCGTTTTGGCACAAATCCATGTGCGGTGCTAAAAGAGCAGCATCGGCATGCTTTTCACGTCGTTTGGTAGAAATCCACGCGCGCGGTCTGCCAAAAGCACCACTTGCATGCTATCGTGTGGTTTGCAGAAAACTGGGTCGCGTCTACCAAAAAGATGCATGTGCAAGTTAAAACGCGTTTTGGCACAAATCCATGTGCGGGTGCTAAAAAGAGCAGCATCGCATGCTTTTCAACGTCGTTTGTAGAAATCCACGCGGCGCGTTCTGCCCAAAAGCACCATTGGCATGCCATATAGTGTGGTTTTGGGAAAACTGCGTCCGCGTCTACCAAAATGATGCCTGTGCATGCTTTAAACCCCCCGCGTCTTTCTTGGCACAATTCCATGTGCGGGTGCTAAAAAGAGCAGCAATCGGCATTGCTTTTCACGTCGTTTGGTAGAAATCCAC